>NW_027069622.1:792811-965350 GCF_002906115.3 Quercus suber | reverse complement strand
TGCTAGTTCGGTACCATCCAAATTTCCTTTTCGTATATCTTAAATGCATTGCAGGGGACCATCCTAGCTAAAAATGGTTGTTACAAAATGAGGATTTGTTTAGCTTCCTATAATATACATTCATAGTCTTTTCTAAGTAAAAATTTAATAGGGGACCATCCTACGTAAAAATGGTTGTTACCAATTGAGGATTTGTTTAGCTCCTTGTAATATACATTCTTTAGTCTTAAATTTTAATACTATATATATATATATATATATTAAATGTTGCGTTAACTTTGTAGGTTAATTTTGCATCACATATTCTATCTCTATATATATATATATATATTTTTAATTGTGCTAAGTGAGTTATTTCATGCCAAAAACAAGGAATCCATAAGTCATCAAAAACCAAATTAAATATCTAATTCTATAATTTATTCCATCCCTAATTTCCTAAATATGCTAATATTAAATAAAAATGGAGATGATTTTTTTTTTCTTTGTCCATGAGAAAAAGATATGTGTTTGTTATTAGACCCCTTAAATTACAAGTTGATTAACCTAGTTATTTAGCCAGGTGATTACTTAGATAAATTATTCAGATCTAGGTTAACACATTCAAATCATATCATGTAAATAATGCGGAAATATAAAGAACACACGATATGATAACCCAAGAAAACCAAACCAAGAAAAAACCTGGGGAGGATTTGACCTAGTTATCTTCAAGGTAAAACATATCCACTATGAAAAAATTGAAGTTTGTACAATAAGACTTAGACCACTAACATCCTATTGCTACCTCGAGTAGAAAACTTACTACCACGATCACGTGACAGCTCCGAGTCCACGGACTATTTCTTTCCTTGATCCACTGCAACCACAAGTTCTCTTACTTGTGACTTTGAGACTCCACTCAAAGGTTTTAGATCTTCTTTAAGTTCTTTATGCAGCAACTGAAGTGATCTCCAAGTCTTGACATGAATCTTGATCTTGATAACCCTAAGTGTGTATGAAGGTAAACACCTCTAGATCTCACAAGGGATTCAACATATAGCATATCAAAAAGCCTTTAAAACTTAGCTAGGGTTTTTCCTTTTATACTTGAAGTAAAACATAAAATCCTACACATCATATGGGCTTGGGTTGAATTGGAAATTCTGTTGAAAAATAAATCTACACGAGATTCGATCAATCGAGTCTAATTTTCGATTGATCAAACCTTGCAGATTTAGTTCAATAAATTCTACAATCGCTCGATTCTAATTTTACAAATAAACACACTTTGAGCAGCCTAAACCTATACTTTATGTTTTGATAATGGTTTGCCAACACATTACAAATTGTAGTTCTAACACATTTGGATCCTAAAGTCTTAGAACCTAACAAACTCCTCATTTGGCAATCCATGACAAAACACATCACAAAAATAAAATGCTCAAAGTTTTTTTTTTTTTTTTTTAAACAACCTATTCAAATTAAACAGCCCTTAATACAATCCAACCTAACTATTATCTATTAGTTGCCAGTGTAGACAACAACCATGACTGAATTAACCTGTAAATTCCTAAAACACTCAACAAACACATAAACGCATGTGTGGAAAATACAAGTAAAACAAAATAAATTTTTGATTTTACAAAACATAAAGTAAGACATATACCATAAATAACCTCATAATATAAATCAATAACCAATGTATCATATGTGAAACAAGAAACAATAAAAGAAACCAAAAAAAAAACATAGTTTCTCCCCCTAACATATACAACCCATAAAAGATAGATACATCATAAAGCAAAAAAGAATACATGATGAGCCAAAAAAAAAAAAAAAAACCATCAAAGAAGCTCCTAGGTACAATCTATGTACACCAAAACAAAACTCCCCCTATCTCCATGTATATGTACTCCCCCTTTTGTGACGAATTGCCAAAGGGCAATCATGACTCATCATCAAAAGGTGGAGCCTATGGAGTAGAACCTCTATCACTTGCCAAATCTACTCATAAAGCCTGAAGCTCACTAAGCACATCCAAGGGAAGCTATCCATGCACCACCTGAACGATCATCACGATATCTAGCATACTCCATAAAGAAGCATCGCTCGATGAAGAAGGTGGAGGATCCACAGCAGCAGTTGGGTCTACAAACTCCTCAGCAGTGGGGTCACCAGAAGGAGGCCAAGGTGCAGCACCTATAGAAGACTCAACTCTAGGGCGTTTAGATCTAGCTTTCAACTAAGCTACTCTTTGCCTAAGAAAGGTGACACCTATAGGAGCTATAATATGTACAAGCTCAGATATAGGAAAATCCTCTAAGCTTATGGGATGTGACATGAGGATCAATATACCAACTAATGGTAGTACCGATGATGAAAGACATGATGTCATCAGAGGAGGGTCTCAGTGTATGGGTACACAGGTTGTTGTACCAAAGGTACACCAAGAGCAGAGAATAAAAAAAAAATAAAAAAAAAAAACCACTATGAGGCAGTCTGCACTCTGCAGTAGTAATGACAATCAACGACAAATTGGGCCTTTGAAGCTTTACTAGAGGATAGGAGAGTCACAGTTGATAGAGTCTCTCGGCCTCTCCCAAGATAAACCCATTAAATTTTGTCTATGTATTTTTTGGAGTTTCTAGTTGCCCATAAACCGAATATATTTCCAATGGCTTCCTCACTGCTCCTAATAAAGTAGGGAAAAAAGGGGTCTAAAATGTATGTTGCCAACTTGCCATAGTAGTCACTTGGTCATTTGGTTTTTTATTTGGAATTGTAGTTACCCCTTAAACACTTATCTGAGGAAATTGGATAAATTTGTCAAAATATTGGAGTGTTTTGGACGTAATGCATCTTAAATTTACATACATCAGTTGAATTAATGGACTTATCCATTGGATTGTTGTTAAGGTTAAACTTTGTGTGCTCTCTCTTAAATGAGTTTCTTTGTAGTCTCAATTGTTGTTTATTTTAAATATTATCTTTCTACTTATTATTTGTTGAATTCTCTTACTTTTATTATATTTTTTGTTGTAATATATATATATATATATATCACTTTCGTATTTTCAATATAACAAGACTAGGGACGCATTTTAAGTTGAACAAATGTCTATATATTTGATATAACCATAATGGATATTAAAAAAATTTCACAATTTTTATTATACATCAACTATAACATGCCACATCAATGACTATGAAAAATTTTGTTTACTAGCAATGGCGACAACAATGAAATGAATCCTCAAAAAGGCACACTCCATTGACTTATCTTGGTTGGTTTTTCTACAATTTTTCCTAATTTGGCTGCTTGTGCTTGTGAGTGGGCTAAGGTTCCCCATCTTCACCATTGCGTTTGCAAAGTCTATTAGAAAGCTTGCAGAGTTTGAGCTTGATGATGTTGAAAAATCACTAGTAAGCCACACGTTCTTCACGTACTCCTGACCAGAACCTGCACAACACAAAAGTTGAAGACCTTAAGAGGAGTACCAGTGTGGTACCAGCCAAATACCCTTCAACGATCAAGTTAGAGAAATCTCTTGTTCACAACTTTAGAGTGCCAAAATTTGGGTGAATTATGTGTACCATGGTTTATGAGGGTATTAGGGCTTTTATAGAAGTAGAGGGTTGACATCTCTTCCTTGGACTAGAAGTCTTTTCCTTATAGGAATATTCATGGGTGTATATGGCGGAATCTTTTCCTTGTAGGAGACTAACACTAAGCGTGGGATACAAGACATTTCCTTATATACTCATGCGTGGTGGCCAAGTCAAGATTATATTGGAGTCGTCAGCTTTAGGGTCGTCAGCTTTCCACCCTCCTTATATTGACCTCGTCAGCTTAAAGCTGTAGACTTTATATTACAAGTAAGGCCGACGGTTTCGATTTGGAATGCCTTGTATACTATGATTTTATCCTTATCAACTGCCCCCTACTCCATATCCTTGTCAGCTTAAACTGACGGGTTATGGAGTTATATTTTCATTGCTAATTTTTCTTTTGGCCAGGAGAGAGAGAAAATCATTTATGGGCGATTCCTCGAGCAGCCATTATTAAATGCTCGGCCACGTTGCGCATTCTAGTTGGCTCAGCTTGTGGACGAGGGCGTCGCTTCATCTTTCGTGCATTTTCCCGTTTATATATAACCAGCCTCTTCTCCTCATTTCTCCTATTTCATCTGTGCTGATTTCTTAAGAGAAGACTCATAGCCTTTGTTTCGTAAACTCATCTTCATCGTCGCTTGTGTTGCTGTTGTCGCTTTCGAAATCGTCACTCACTCAAGAGACTTGTAAGTTCTCTCTTTTCATATGTAATTTATTCCGATTGATTTAACTCCATAGTGAGGCCGGCATCTTAGGTTCTTAGAATGAATCCGTCACTTGTAGGTAGTCAGATGTCAAGTGATGCGTTAAGTGATCAGTCGTCAGTCCGCGATGGAGTAGGCTACGACGAGGTATTCGGTTAGGTCATGAGTCTAGGAGCTTTTCCTAGTCGTCAGAGAGGGAGACGTCAGCCCAATCTCCTGACGAGAAAGTAGGAGATTATGGAGAGAAAGGTCAGGAGGAAATAGTAAGTGAGAAGGGTGAAGTTGAGGAAGGAGAGAAGGAAATAGTAAGCGAGGAGGGTGAAGTTAAGGAAGTAGAGGAGAAGGATAGTGACGGAGATGAAGGTGACAAGGAGTCTTATAAGGGAACTTCAAGAAGTCTTGGAGGTAATTGTCCCTTCATTCTTCCCGAGGAATATGCCGTCAATAAATTTATACCAAAGATGAGTGATAGGGTTTTCAAGGAGTTGCGCACTCGTTATCAAATCCCAGACCATATCCCCATCTGTCTCCCTAGGAAAAACGAAAAGTGTTATACAGGGAGGACTGCAGACGTTGGCATGTACGATGTTATGTTCACTACGGGGCTTAGACTACCCCTGACGGTTTTACACCATCAGCTGGCTAATTTTCTGGGGTTGTCTGTTAGATAGATCGCTTCAAATGCTTGGAGTATCTTTATAGGTGCTGAGATCTTATGGGGTCTTCTGAGCAGAGGAAATCGTCAGCTTTCTTTGGACGAGTTCTTTTATTGCTACAGACCTCAACACATTGTTTCTTCTAAGGGAACATACCATTTTGCTATCAGGGAAAGGGATTTGAGATTAGTGTCTGAGATGCAGACTCTAACAGAGACTGGAAGAGTAGGTACTTTTTTGTTGAAGGGACGAACTGGGTATGTCATCAGGAAGAATGAGAGATAATGCCTCGTGGTTATTTTGACAATACTTGGCCTCGTTAGCATTTAATCATTATTTTTTATTTTTTGAAGTGCTTTAATGTCGTCATCCTATTCTTCTTTTTAGCCAACATTTGCCCCCTCAAAACTGAAGAGCAAAAGGACTTCATCCGCCGGGTTTTAGGTATCCCCTTAGAGCAATGAAAGTGTTGGGACTTGATCACTCTTGACACTCTTCATTCATACTGCGGGGGCCCGGAACCGATGCTTGAAGCTCGCAAGTTAGAAGAATTTTCTCGTCAGCATAAGTAGTCTTTTCTATCATTTCGTCACTTTCACTCTTACCGTCAAATTTTCTAATGCATATTTGTTATCTTCGCAAAGATGGAGGCAGCTGAGCAAAGGATAAGGGCTGCTGCTGCCCATCAAAAGGAAGAAAAGAAGGCTAAGGGGGAGTTGGCATCTTCATCAGCCCCCAAGGCCGTTACTAAGGGTTCAGTCAAGATGAAACATGACGGGAAGGACAATCCTCCTCTTAAGAAGGTGGTCGTCACTCTTGAAGATGTGCCCCTGAAGAAGTCATGCCCAAGTCAGGTTGCGGTGCAGGGAAGAGGATGATGACTTCTTCTGGTCCCGTTACAAAGGGACCCCGTTGCCTACTTACCCACAAAGACTATGCTGTTGATGAAGCAGATTCTTTTATAAAACCGACAGACATTGATCCCTATGCTCAATTAGGGATGGAGGACTTAAGGGTGTCAGCTCTCTTTGATCTAGCACAGGTGAGCTTCCTTCCTTAGTTGACTTTCATCTTATCTTTTTCTTGTTTACTAACTGACAATTTTATCATTTTCAAGCTTTGGTACGTGTAAAGGCACTTTACGACCGGTGTGTGGCCAAGGAGGATGTCGTCACTTGGGTTAGGAAGCACAACACTAACTTGATGGACCAATAGGGGCAGTATAAGGAGGCCATCCGTCTTCTGAATGTCGACCTAAAGGAGACGAGGGATAAGTTGGAAGATGCAGGCCATTAAAAGGAGAAGTTAGAAAAAGAGTTGTCAACCCTTCATGAGCAGGTGGAGAAGGCTGGGGCTGACGCTATCCAGAAATTCAAGGAGTCGGATTCATTCATCGATTCCTGTGCTGGATATTATAGTACTGGGTTTGATGATTGCCTCCATAAGTTGCGTCAGCTTTCCCTATGTTGGATCTATCTGGGATTACCATGGATGATCCCACACCGTCGACACCTGCTGATGATACCGTCGTTATTGAAGGTGACAACTTTGAAGGTGCCCTTCCTCCCGAAGACGCCCTTCCTCTCAAAGATGTTGGCGTCGTTTTAGCTCAACCTGCTGCGAATCCTCCCGTCACCACTTCCAACCCATCTATTGAGCATCTAGACGTGGAAAACCCTCCTATTCAAGAAAGTAACAGGACTTTGAGTGATGCTCCTGTTGTCTAGCCACAGCTTTATTTTTTGCAACTGTTATATTTTTTTTTTAAATTTGCAAACAATATTTTTAAGTGCCCCTTTGTTTTTGGGCTTTTATTTGTAAGTGATTTACTCTTATTTATGGTACTTGGCATCCGTCGTTTTTAACATGTATGCATTGCCATTTGTCAGTGTGCTTCTTTTCCTAGGGGCGTCTACTTTGTAGACTTAATGGTTATTTCTTGGTCGTTTGCTGAGCTCGTCAGCTTAGCCATGGATCAAGACTTAATAGTATTGATTCATCCATTTTTATGCATGATTATGGACTCGTTTCTTCAGTTATGGGTCCATCTACTATTTCGTAGACTTTATAATCATAATTTTGTTCTTTTGGAAAGAACTTGCCCATTTTTTTTAGGACTGATAAATCCGTCTACTTTATAATCTCATCAAATTTTATGGACATCTGACTTGTTGACTTAGGAGACCTGTCCATCGTTGGATAATGGTATTTTCATGAAGCCGTCAGTTTTAATGACGACTTAAGCAAATGGTAATTTAGTGAAGCCGTTAGCTTCCATGACTATCTTTAGGTAAAGGGTAATCTAGTGAAGCCATCAGCTCCAGCAACCATTTTTAAGTAAACGGTATTTTAGTGAAGCCGTCGGCTCCAGTGACCATTTTTAAGTAAACGGTAATTTAGTGAAGCCATCAGCTCCAATGTCCTCGTCCATTTTATTAACTAATGAACTTGTCTACTTTATGGACTTTTAGTTTGTCCCTTCAAGGGATTTTAACATCACTTCATCCTCTTGGGGTGGAGTTGCCTACATCATGGGCTTTGAATAGTAAAGTCGTCTACTTTATGGACTTAATAATAATTTCTTATCTTCTTGAGATGGAGTCGTCCATTTTTTTGGACTGCGTATTAGGGCCGTCTACTTTATCGATCCGTCTGCATTATGGACTTATGCGTTTTATGGGTTTAATACTTTCACCTTTTTAGGGTGAAGTTATCCATTTTTTGGACTTAATAATAGAGTCGTCTACTTTGTAGACGATAATATGAGTAGACGTTAGCATTTCATGAAGTTGTCTTCTTCGTGGACATTTATTAGCTTGTCCATTTTATAGACATGATGAGCTTTCACCCTTCAGGGATGGAGTCATCCACTTTATGGACTTGAATTTTCTGTAGATAAACACCTTAGCCATATTTGAATAAACTCCTCTTATTATGATAAACCATGCATTTGTAGAAAAAGTAGTTCTTTAAAAGAAGAAGACTTGCACTTTGGGCTTAAAAAAGAGTTATTGTAGCGAAGACTAAAGAAACTAGAAAAACTGAGGAATGCAGCTAAAATTAACTAAGGTAAACTAGAAATAAAAGGGTGCCACTCTTTATGCCATCCTCTCTACTGGTAGTACTTCCGTAGGTGCTCGGTGTTCCGTGGATGGTGCAGCTTTTGTCCGTCCATTGTCTCTAGGTGGTAAATGTCTTTCCCTTATGATGATGTGATTCGATAAGGTCCTTCCCAGTTGGGGCTGAGCTTCCCTTTGGTAGGATCTCTAGCAACGCCCATGACCTTTCTTAAAACAAGATCTCCAACCTGAAAGTCTCTGTGTCGAACCCGAAAGTTGTAGTGTTTAGCCACGCTGTCTTGGTACTATGTGAGCCTTTGTTCTATGGTCACCCTAACCTTGTCAACTAGATCTAGATCAAGCTGTAGACATATAGCTTCATCATTTCTATTTTCATCATGATTGTCTACCCTGTAGCTTTTGAGTCCGACCTCGGCTGGAATGATTGCTTCACTCCCATATGTTAGCCAAAATGGTGTCTCTCCTGTAGGAGTCCGTGCTGTTGTCCTGTATGCCCATAGTATGCTCGGCAGCTCTTCAGGCCATATGCCCTTTGCCCCTTCGAGCTGAGTCTTGATAATTTTGAGCAAGGATTAGTTCGTGACTTCGACTTGCCCGTTAGCTTGAGGGTGGGCGGGAGAGGAGTAGTGATTTTTGATTCCTATTTGTGAGCAAAAGTCCCGGAAAGAGTCGTTGTCGAATTGTTTCCTGTTATCTAAGACTAAGACTCTAGGGATCCCAGACCTGCATATGATGAACCTCCAAATGAAGCTTCACACGTTCCTTTCTATAATGGTGGCTAAGGCTTCAGCTTCCACCCATTTTGTGAAGTAGTCTATGCCCACTATCAGGAACTTCAGCTGTCAAACCATTATTGGAAACAGCCCCATGATGTCTAACCCCTACTAGGCAAATGGCCTTAGGGCCGTCATTGGGATCAATTCTTCAGAAGGTTGTCTGATGATATTACTGAACTTGTGACACTTATCACAGGCTTTGACATATGCCTTAGCATCCTTCTGCATGGTGGGCCAGTAGTACCCTGCTCGGACGAGTTTGTGCACCAACGACCACAACCCTGAATGGTTTTCACAAATCCCCTCGTGTACTTCCCTCATGACGTAGTCTGCTTCTTTAGGACCTAAACACCTTAGGCATGGGCAGGAGAAGCCTCTTTTGTACAAGATGTCTCTTATTAAGATGAATCTTGCTACTTGGACCTTCAGCTTTCTTGCAACCTCCTTTCCGTTTGGTAAGATGCCATTTTTTAAGTAAGAGACTAACGGCGTGATCCAATTGCTTTTGGAACCTATCTCCTACACATTGACGGAATATATTAGTAGAGAAAGCTGTACAAAAGAGAGTACATTATTAAGGGTAGTCATAGGTTTGGTTGAAGCAACTTTGGCCAGGAGGTCAGCTTGCTCATTTGCTCCCCTGGGGATCTGTATAATTTTGGCCTTCAGCTCGTCTACCCTCTTCCTTACGTGGTCCAGATATCTTTTCATTCTTTCGCCTTTACACTCGTAATCCCCGTTTATCTGGTTGGTGACAACCTGAGAGTCGCGGTAAATGACCACACTTGTGGCTCCTATAGCTTTGGTGAGATCCAGTCCTGCCATTAAAATTTCGTATTCTGCTTCATTGTTGGTGGTAGGGAAATTAAGGAAGACCATACATTCGACCTAGTCTCCTTCGAGAGAGAGAAGAACGACACCTACACCCCTGGCTTGCCTGTTTGACAACCCGTCCATATGTATTGTCCATCGCGGACATTCGTTTGCCCCCTTGTCTTCCCCGTTGGTGAATTCTACTATGAAGTCAGCGACGACCTGCCTTTTGATGGCGGTGTGCGGGCGGTACTGAATGTCAAACTCACTCGACTCTATTGCCTATAGCGCTAATCGACCAGCAGCTTCGGGGTTGCTCATCGCCCTCTGCAAGGGCTTATCAATCAAGACGATCATCATGTGGGCCTGGAAGTATGGCTTGAGTTTACAGGTTGCTGTAACTAAAGCGAAGGCGAGTTTCTCCATGGGTGAATATCTTTCCTCTGCACCACGAAAGGGCCGGCTGGCATAGTACACGGGATTTTGAACCTTGTCTTATTTTCTAATCAAGGCCGCACTGATGGCTGTCGAGGAGACAGCCAGATAAAGAAAAAGCTCTTCCCTTGATTATAAAGGGCTTAGCAGCGAATGAGAAGAGAGGTAAGCCTTCAGCTCCTTGAATGCTTGTTGACACTCAATAGTCCACTCAAAATATTTCTTCAGCCTGCGAAAAAAGGGTAGACATTTATCTGTCACCCTTGATACGAACCTGTTTAGGGCGGCTACTTTATCGTTTAAACTTTGCACTTCTTTTACATTCTTTGACCAGGGGGGGAAGGGGGCATCTCTACTATGGCCCTAATTTTGTTTGGGTTGGCCTCGATACCTCTTTGGGATACCATATAGCCTAGGAACTTTCCCACTGTCACTCCGAATGCACACTTACTCGGATTGAGCTTTATGTTGTAGGAGTAAAGGGTGCCAAATGTTTCTTCGAGATCCTTTAGATGGTCCTTCTCCCTTCAACTTTTTACCAACATATTGTCAACATAGACTTAAATATTCCTTCCAATTTGGTTTGTAAACATCTTGTTCATGAGTCTTTGATATGTTGCACCTGCGTTCTTAAAGCCGAATGACATCACTTTGTAACAAAAAAGCCCTTGGCTGGTAACAAATGAAGTCTTCTCTTGGTCTGCTTCATCCATCCAGATCTAATTAGACCTTGAGAAGGCGTCCATGAAGCTCAGTAGCTGGTACTGGGTTGTAGAGTCTACCAGTACATCGACTCGAGGGAGAGGGTAGCTATCCTTGGGGCATGCTTTGTTTAGATCCGTAAAGTCTACACACATCCTCCATTTCCTGTTGGCTTTCTTGACCATTACCACATTTGCTAACCAATCAGGGTATTATACTTTCCTAATGAAGCTAGCCTTCTATAACTTGCCGACTTCTTCTGCTATTGCTCAGTCTCGTTCTTAGGCGAAGACTCACTTCTTCTGTCAGACGGATGGAAAAGATGGCAACACATTCAGCTTGTGTACCATGATTAAAGGGTCAATTCTTGGCATATCCTCATGACTCCAGGCAAACATGTCTTGATTTTCCTTAAGGAAAGCTACAAGTGCTGAACGAATCGTCGGGCTGGCAAGAATGTTGATCCTTGTGGTCCTATCCAGCCTGAAGTTATCAAGGGGTATCTCCTCAAGCCTCTTTACAGGTTATGCCCATGTCTGTTGTCCTTTTATGCTCATGATTTGTAAATGGTCATCCATTTCCAACATCACAATATAGTATTTGTACGTAGCTATTTGGTCCCCTCGTAAATCCCCTACTCCGTGTTCAGTGGAGAATTTGATCATCAGGTGATAGGTCAAAGTTACTGCCTTCCAGGAGTTAAGGGTAGGTCGCCCTATAATGGCGTTATAGGCAGAGAAGCAATTGACCACAAGGAATGTAACATCCCTAGTGATTTGTTGAGGATAATCTCCAATGGTGACGGGTAACGTGACCGTGCCTAGGGGGTACACTTTGGTCCCTCTGAACTTGACGAGTGGGGCATTGGTTGGAACTAGTCGCTCTCTGCTGATCCACATTTGTTGGAATGTTGGGTAGTAGAGAATATCCGCAGAGCTTCCGTTATCGACCAAAACCTGGTACGTGTTATAGTCTCCTACCTGGATGCTAACAACGAGTGCATCATCATGCAGATGGTGAAGACGTCAGGAATCTTCTTTCGAGAAACCAATAATGGGGTTGTCAACCCGCGGCATCTTCGGGATGACACTTGTGAGCTGGACGTTCTAGACCATTCTAAGATAAGTCTTTTGAGCCTTTTTTTGATAAGCCATTGGCAGTTGCGCCCCCTACAATCATCCTTATGTCTCCCAAGGGTTGTCTTGACGCTCGTTGTCTCGTCGGGGAGCTTGCTCTTAAGGAGGCGGATCTGGTCTCTCCTTGTTGACGAACTTCTATAACTTCCCTTGCCTAATAAGGGCTTCAATCTGCTGTTTCAAGTCATAGCAGTCAACTGTGTCATGATCATGGTCGCGGTGGAAACGACAGTATTTGTCTCTAGACTGCTTGTTAGGATCTCCCTTCAGCTTTCTAGGGAAAGTCAAGGCTCCCTTGTCTTTGATTTGCATTAGGACTTGGTCGATTAGGGTGGTCAGTGGAGCGAAGCTTGTGAATATCCCCGCAGGGGGCTTAGAGCGCCGATCATCCCTTCATTCTCCGATTCTTGCCATCTTCCGTCCTTTTTCTTGTCGGGTATCTTCCTACCTTTCTTTCTTCTTGGGCTTTCCTTCACGAGCCAATAGTGTGTCTTCGACATTCATGTACTTGGTGACCCTATAAAGCACGTTTGACATAGTCTTTGGGTCGTTCTTATATAGTGAAAATAGGAACTTACCCTTCCGCAGCCCATTCATAGCTTCCTTATTAAAGCGGGCTATGTAAGATCTTAGCGTCTCGTTTTCTCGTTGCCTGATACTCATCAAGCATGCAGTAGACTTTTTATACTTATGCCCCCCAATAAAGTGCGAAGTGAATTGGGCGCTCAGCTCTTTGAAAGTGCTGATGGAGTTGGGCATCAGCCGGCTGAACCAAATTCTCGCGGGACTCTTCAACATTGTAAGGAAGGCCCTACACATGATCTCGTTTGCTACTCCTTAAAGATGCATTAAGGTCTTGAATGTCTCTAGGTGATCAAGAGGGTCCTTGGCTCTGTCGTAGCTCTCTATCTATGACATGTGAAACTTCTGCGGTAGGGGGAAGGAGTTGATAGAGGCGATGAACGGCAAATTGGTTTAGTGGACCAAATCGTCGAGGTCGCTAGACACCCGTCCTTTGAGGGTGTTCATCATAAGGTCCTTCCTTTCCTTCATCAATTGCATCTCTGCAACCATGTAAGGAGGGCCGTATCAAAGCCGAAAGGACGACTGGTTTCTTGTCGTTCTTGTCGGCTCGGGGCATTATTGCCTTCAGGTCCCTCTTGGTTCCTTCTTTTAGTGCTGGTCCTTTCTTGATCTTCTCTTCGGTTATTTGGTGCTGCATTTTTCTGGCGTAGCTATTCTTCCAGGTTGTGGTTTTGTTTGGTAAGGTGTTCCACGGTAGCGACGAGGGTTTGAACTTGTCTTTTGAGGGCAGTCATGGGTGGCTTCTCTTCTTGAATGTCATTAGTGGTTGCCGTCGAGCAAGTAAGTACCATGCAACTCTTTTGTCCATGAAGTGATAATATGGCTTACAAATGACAAGAAATTCCCCACAAATGTTGCTAACTGATGATGCCAAAAAATCACCAATAAGCCACACGGTCCTTACGTGCTCCTGACAAGAACCTACACAACACAAAAGCTGAAGACCTTAAGAGGAGCACTGATGTAGTACCGGGCAAATACCCTCCGATGGTCAAGTTAGAGAAATCTCTTATTCACAACTCTAGAGTACCAGAGCTGGGGTGAATTATGCATACCTTAGTTTGTTAGGGTATTGGGGTTTTTATAGTAGTAGAGGGTTGACATCTCTTCCTTGGGCTAGAAGTCCTTTCCTTATATGAATCCTCATGGGTGTATACTGCGGAATCCTTTTCTTGTAGGAGACTAACACTAAGTGTGGGATACAAGACATTTCCTTATATACTCATGCGTGGTGGCCAAGTCAAGATTATTGGAGTCGTCAACTTTAGCGTCGTTAACTTTCACCCTTCTTATATTGTCCTCGTCAACTTAAAACTGTAGACTTCATATTACAAGTAAGGCCGACGGTTTCGATTTGGAATGCCTTGTATACTATGATTTTATCCTTATCAGAGCTGTAAGCGTTAACTTGGGAATATACGGAACCCCCATTAAAGAGTTGTTGGTTTGAGTGTAAGAGACCCTTATTGCTTATCAAATTCTTGAAGTAAGCACTGTCAAAAGATGTTGGACTAGTCAAGTCTAGAGGGGCAAGATTGCTGTCACCACCAGTGCTTGGACAGTTCGATTTCAATGAAGTTGCAAATGAAGAATCTATGTTTCATTGTAAATCCTGGTTCGGAAAACTGTGCACCTTGCTTGGCCTATTGTGTGAGATCTAGAACAAATTATAAAAATAAGGTTTGGTCAATTTATGAGGAGCCCTTCAGGCCTGGGCCTAGTGAGTAGAGTGTCATTATGGTTATATCCAGGTGAAAGACGCTAACTCAGGTCACCCTTCTCTACTAATTTTTCGATTTAAAAAAAAAAATAAAAAATAAAAAATAAAAGGAGCCCTTTCTAAAGGCATAAAAGATTTAAGGATTTAAAAAATTAAACCAACCTGATAGAGCCACCATTTCATTGGCAGTGAAACCTTTGTTTGAGAAGGCACTGAGAATGCCGCTAAGATTCAATGTTGGAGCAGGAATGTTGGAATTAGCAGCACTTAAACTTGCGGTGGTTGAGTCTCTTCTACCCAATTGAACCGTCCAATTAGTCTCACCCAACTGAATCGAACAAATATTATGGTGAAAATCACAGCAAAACAACAAGACGTTGATTTCCCTATAATATTATGGTTCAAATTAAAATTCATAAATAATGTGAAGTTGTGATTTTTTTCTTACTGCAACAACGAAATCTCTCGCAACAACTAAAATGTCAGCACAAGACACAACACCAGGGCAAATATTTTCCAATTGAGATTTGATAGTGTCTACTACGTCAAATCCTCATAGTAAATTATTGTTGGGACCAGCTGTTTTCTTTTTGGTGAAAGTTGAAGTGTCGTCTAAGAGGACAGATGCACCACTCCCTTGTTACATAATGTTCAAATTCGTTGTTTATTTATTTATGTTGCGTTAAAAGAATCTTATTGTGTGTCTCATTCTCATCACAAAGGAAAATATTAAAGTTATTATCAATATTTATTATAAAAGCTTTACAATATATACAATTTAAAAATGAAAATGATTGGTGTTATTTTAAATCATACAAAATATATATATATATTGTATTTAAAAGTTAAGACAATAGTTTATAAGCTTTATGTAATAAAGTTTATATCAACTACAGTCTACAATATCAATCCTATGTAGAAATGCACCCATGTATATATGGTTACATGCCTCAACATACGAAGGATTAAATGACTTTATATGCCTTATAATACAATATTATTATGTCAATATATAGAATGTGAAATATAAAACTTAGCAAGCAGCCTGGCCAAAAGTGACGAACTTGAACCCGGGACTGCTACAATCTCTTTTATTAAGAGGCTGGCTAGCCAATATTAGCCATCAGTGTCTTGACGTACGATTAGATTATTATGCAAATAGAAGCCATTGCAAATTTTGCAGGAATCTTTAGCGACATTTGGTCCCATGGCTTTTATTCCATAGTTGTCACTATCAAATAATATATCTATATAATTTTTTTCACCACTAAGTTATATGATTTGTTGTGATTAGTAGATAAAAATAGTATTATTGATAGACCTATATGAAGTGACGTTTCTTCAATTACAACTTATCATCTTAATATATTATGGAAAAAAAAAAATTGTTTTTAACATTATTACGTGAAACACAATGCAATTAAGAGCAATCATCCTTCCTCATAGCATCAACAACTCTAGGCAAGAAGGAGCAAGGGAAAACAGGACCAAAAACAAAGTAATAAGAGAAAATCTAGATATGAGGTACTGTGAAAAAAAACACACACACACACACACGAATACGTATAAAACCTTGAGAAGTCAAACATATAACTTACAGATGTCGGTGAGTTCTAAAAACAAAGAATTTATGAGAGAGAGAGAGAGAGAGAGAGAGAGAGAGAGAGAGAGAGAGAGACTTGCATTAACAAAACAGTCATGAAAGTGAAGACGGAGCAAGGATGCTCCCATGCGTGGCTCACTTGACACTGCAGAGTCCACAACTGATTTAATGGTGGAAAGGGCATTAGGGCATGCCCACAAGAAGTGAAACTAACAGGAAGAATGTAAGGTTGAATTTAATCAAACATCTAATTGGCTTTATTCCGTGACCAATTTGCTTGTAATTTAGCACTTAGTAACCCTGTATTTAGGTGGGAAAATTGTAAGGGTAGTGTGTGAGAAGATGTGAAGAAAAGCTCAAGAGTGTGCAAGAAAAACAGAGTCTCGCGACTATGACTCGCGGGTGGTTCGCGACTGGCAAGCCGCGAAATGCAGTCACGTGAGAGGCACACTGGGAAGCTGAAGGGTCGCGCCAGCTGTCACGCTACAGGACAAAAGTTCCAGTCTGGCCAGGCCGTTACGTCGCGACTTGGCCAAGCCGCGAGTTCAAGTCGCCAACTTGCCCTGTTTGGCAAAAACTGACGTTTTGCATTCCCTTCTCACCCTACTATATATACACCCTTATACCCATCATATTGAGAGAGCTTCCAGAGAGAATTTTATGAGAGAAAACCCTAGAGAAAAACAAGATTGCCTCATCCCCAATCTTCATCTAAAGAGACTCTACAAATTCCTCTACTCTCTTCCTCTCCATTGTCATACCCTTGAGAGGTCATTTACCAAACCCTTATCTCACCACACCTACGTCTGTGAGAAGGTCCATTTGGTGCTTTGGGAAGCAGTCTGGAAAGGGACCAATATACATTGGCTGATGCAATGGTCAAGTAGCGGAATCCGTCAAGTTAAAGAAGAAATAGGTTCGGCATAACCTCGTTGGAGCAAGAAGCTTGGAGGGCTTAGGTACTTAGGTAGATTAGGCTTGGAGGGTCTTGTGCTGTTCATGTATCCCAACTATATTCTTTAGTGGATTTTATCACCGCTTGGAGGGCGGCGGAGAGGTTTTACTCCGAGGATTTCGGTTTCCTCTTCGATAACACATCGTGTGTTGTCCATGTGTTTGCATCTCTCTTTCCTTTATCTTTGCCTTATATTTACAGCTATGGATGTGTTTATATTTGGCTTAGATTGTTTTATCAATTCTGTTATAAGCTTGTTATCATATTCCGCACATTAATTGTTTGATATAAAGCTTGAATTGATATTTTGTATCTGGGGGTCTAAACGTTCAAGGGTGTTTCATACCCATATTGAACTTTCAATTGGTATCAGAGCGGGTACACTTGTTGTGGTTTTAATACCTAAGTGTGATCCTTTACCCCTTGTTGAGATGGATAGGTCTCAATCTCTCACTGCTCCACCATTTTTTGATGGTAATAACTATGCTTTTTGGAAAGTCCAAATGAGGGCGTTTTTGTGTTCTATGGATGAGGCTGTGTGGGATGCAGTTGATATAGGTTGGACAAAGCCTGTGGATGCCAAATCCACTTAGGACAAGGCAACTTTTGCGGCAGCTAATGCAAACAGTAAAGCATTGAATGCCATTTTCTGTTGTATCTCTCCAGAAGAATTTCACAGAATTTCACATATTACTATTGCTAAGGAAGCATGGGAGATTCTGGAGACGACCTATGAAGGAACCAAGAAGGTGAAAGACACCAAACTTCAGATGCTGACCACCCGCTTTGAGCAACTAAAGATGGATGATGATGAGTCCTTTGACTCTTTTTATAGTAAGTTAAACGAGGTGGTCATCGGCAAATTTAATTTGGGGGAAAAGACGAAGGAGTCTAAAGTTGTAAGGAAGATTCTTCGGTCACTACTAGAAAGTTTTCGTGCCAAAGTTAGAGCCATTGAAGAGAGCAAAGATCTTGACGAAATCAAGGTTCAAGAGTTGGTTGGTTCTCTACAGACATATGAGTTGTCTCTTCCTTCAGCGAAGAAGAGCAAATCCCTTGCTCTTAAGACAATTGATGAGAGGATAGTGTCTCATGAATCTTTGGAAGAGGATACAGTAGATAAAGATGTGGCGTATCTTGTAAAGAACTTCCGAAAATTCCTAAAGCTCAAGAATAGTGGAAAATTTGGTGACAAAAGAAAATTCCAGAGTGCCGAAAAAGAGAAGAAAGACTTCCGAAGAAAAGATGGTAAAGATTCCCAATCCTCACAAGAAATTACATGTTTTGAATGTAATGGGCATGGGCATTTTAAAAAGGAATGTCCAAACTACTTGAAGTCGAAGGGAAAGGTCTATGCCACTACTTTAAGTGATTCGGACTCATCAAATTCTGATTCTGACGAGAGCTGTGATGGAGAAGGAAATTTCTCCGCATTCATGACCATTGCTCATGTGGAGTCCTCAGATGACTTGGATACACTTGTGGAAGAGCTTGGTGAACATTCTGATTTGGAGTCTATTGGAGTTGTTGAAGATGAAAAGGTACATTGAGTATTCAAGAGAATTACACTTTACTCCTTGAGAAATCAGGTGAGTATGCAAGGGTTGCAAAGCCGACTGTAAAGAAGATGAAAATGGCTGAAGAGGACTACAAAAGTCTACTGGCTAGATATAAAGAGGCTAAATGTGAGATTGAGACACTAAATGGAGAGTTATCGGAAGCTTACACCAAAGTAAGATTCCTTGAGTAAGAAATGGTGCAAGCGCAAGCCAAGATTGAAAGGGTCTCCTCCAGAAAGCTGGAAGATGTTATCTCGTCTCAAAAACATTTTTCAGATAAGTCCGAATTGGGGTATACCAGAGGAAGTAGCTCATCAGCCAAAGCTACCAAAGAAGTGAAATTTGTGAAGGCCATAGAGCCTACTGTAGAAGAAACCATCCCTGAGAATGTTAAGGCTGAGAAGAAGAATGTGAGTGAGCAACGGATGGTGAATAGGCCTCGAAATCAATCTATGGGCAGACACGAAACCAGAGCAAGATCTCTCTCAAGACCATAATGGGGTCCTAGAACTGAGTATGTGTGTCACTATTGTGGACTACGAGGGCATACTAGACCAAACTGTCAAAAGCTGAGAGCAGACAACAATGCAAGCGCACCTCGGTCATGAGGAAGAAGGAATGACAAGAGGTTTTGGGGTGGTGAGAAACCAAGAAGTCATAACAATGATTCAGGAATGACGGACGTGATGAAGATGATCGGTGCCTTCACCACTTGCTTGGAGAGCTTCAACAGGAGGTTTGAAAGTCCTAACTCTCGTACCTGATCCGTCAAGGATATCACCCCAAACACACGTGACGTGTGGGTGACAAAGGGTACTCATGCATAAGCATTATAACATGTCCATGCATCAATTCTTCCTATGCTTTGTGGATATGATTGGTTATTTGCGTTGTGTTTTTGAGTATTTGTTTAATTTGTGGTTTATTTGTGTTCAAAATGCTTTTTCATTTTTCTTGTTTTTGATCATTCTTCTACTGTTTTTGTGTCAAAAATCCAAAAACACATAAAAATTTGAAAATCCAAAAAGTTTGATCACTTTGTTGAGTTTTGTCTCAAAGCATATTTTGCCTTGTACTTTTGTACTAATGGCTTTGTGCATTTAACGAACTTAGCTTGTCTCTCTTGCACTCATATCATTGTGGAAGAAATTCTAAAATCTATGTGATTGTTGTAAATAGATCTTCAACCTTGTCGTGAATAATTAGTGAATGGTTTTGTTGATCTTGAGACATGCATAGACTCATGCCTATATATCTTCCCACTTTTTATTTTTATGTCTTTAAAAGAGCTCTCTAAATGTAAATCTCAAAATGAAAAGAGATATAGAGCTGCAAAAACCTGTCGCACATATTAGTATTTGACTAGGAAAAAGGGAAAGCGACCATAATAAAATGTATGATGCTCAAAAAGCCAAAGGCTAACTCATCAATTGAAATATCAAAAATTTCAGGCATCTATCTCTCAATGAGAGTTTCTTTGCTCAAAAATGGCAAATGATATGTTGAATATGGAGCCAAATGAAAAGCTTCAAAGAGTTGCTATCAAGTTCTTGTGGGAGGTCATATATGCATGCTTCTATAATTAAAATAGGTCACATTATCTAGTGCTAGTTGTGTATGCCTTGATTGAATTGATCATTGAAGCTTCACATTGGACTAAGGACTATCTCATTTTTGATATCCACACACAACACACAAGTTTATGTTCAATGAATGCCATATTCATTTGTGTGATTGTACTTGATTAAATGTGCTTTCACATGCTCAATCTTTGTTGGTTAAACACAAAAAGATTTTTGAGTGTTTTGTTTTGTTTTTGGAAAGTACTTTGTTTTTACAAAAATGCAAAATTGTTTTCAAAAATTGTGTTGCCCTGTTTTGGCGACTAAGTCACGAGTTGACACAGTCGCAAGCCCCAGTCGCGAGCTCAATCAGAGATTTTTCGCGACTTAATGGCAAGTCAGTATTCTAGTTGCGAAAAAGACTTAGAAATTTTTGAAAATTTTGAGTTTTGCTTTTTTCGCGGCTCATTTTGGCGGCTTGTTCGCGGGTGGAATGAACAATCGCGAGTGTTACTCAGAGATTTTTGCGGCTCAGCTCGCGACTCCTTCGCGGCTAAATCTTCCAGTCACGAAAAACACTTAGAAGATTTTTCTAGAATCTTACCTTCACAGTGTTTCGCGGCTTGCCTTGGTGACTTACTGGCGACTTGGTTAAGTCGCGAAAAACGCGTGTTTTGCGTTTTTTAAGACAGTTTTTAAAATTGTTTTTCAATTTTCCCTCGATTTTCAGCGACTGTTCATTGTCTTCTTCACTCTCTCTCTCAAAGCTTTCGATTCTCACAGAAAAATCCTTCATTTCTGCATCATTTCTGCATAAATCTTCAAGAAAAAGGTATGGGCTTTCTTGTTCTTCACTCCAATTTCATGTTTTATGTAAAATATCCTTGAATCTATGTGTTTTACTGTTTGGATTGCTATTTGGGTATTCTAATCATTTATGCTTAAAAATGTTGTTTTGATGGTTTGGGTTGTTCCCTCTTGGTAATGCCTAGTTTCTTAGGTTTGCTCCATTATGGGTTTTCATATTTTCACCTTCTCATTCATGGGTTTTCATGCTTGAAATTCGTTATTTGAATGGTTATACCCATTGGGTATACGGTTATTGCTTTCTCTGTGATGTTTCCCTAAATGAAATTTGAGTTTGCCATGTGTATGACCTTATGTTTATGTGTTTCAATCTGCTCTGTGTGTGTATTAACACATCTTGAGTGTGACCCTGCCTCTAGGGATTATCTTGCACATTCCATGTTTATTTGGTTAAGTTTCAATGACAGTTGCTTTCATCTGTCTGTATGAAAGTTTCATCTTTACAGACTGAACTTGGTTAATCTGTGATTACCATGTTATGTCTTTTTCTTTGTTATCAACTATTCTTAGTTTGTGTTTTTGCCTAACACTCTGTTCTTCCTTATAACTACATGGTTACTAATTTGAGTATACTTCCACATATTGTGTTGTGCCCTTGTTGTGGACTTTTCTGAGTGTTTACAGATGGCTTCCACATCCTCTAAGAAGAAGACTCCTGCTAAGAAGGCTGATAAAAGATTGAAAATGGACAGCAACCTGTTTAGATCAGTCAAGCATTTTGAGAGATACAGAGATTCCTTCGTAAAAGGAACAATTATCCAGGAGAGATTTGTGGATTTACATGACTTGAGGGATACATTCATTCCAAAATGCTTTGAAGGGAGAGGCTGGGAGAAACTTCTGGGTGACTTACCTTTAGTGTGTGAACCACTAATTAGAGAATTCTATGCCAATGTTGTGATAAAGGAGGAAGAGTTGAGTTGTTGGGTGAGGAAAAAGGAGTTTACCTTAGATGCTCATGACATTGATAAGGTTTTAGGACTGGAGGGGTTAGAAGATTATGAATTCACAAACTACAAGGACAGAATGGTCTCTCTAGAAACTGTCCAGAAAAAGATTGGTGAAGTTTTAGAAAAGAGATGTCTCAACACTGCTGACTTTCCTAAAGACATGAGGTGTTTAACAACAATAATGATGTACAATCTGTACCCTATAAGGAAGATGACTACATTGACGAATGTCAGAACCATCTTTCTTATGGATCTTAAGGAAAACACCTTTATTAACATCAGTTCCCACATCTTTGATACTATAATGGATGAAACTAAAACCACCTCGAGGCCCAAGCTGGTGTTTCCAAGTCTTCTCATGAGAATTTTCAAAGAAAAGGGTGTTGTAATCCCACAAGATATCAGTCCCATGCCTCCTCTATCAGCCATCAATAAATTTACTCTAGTACAAATACAAAGTCGTCTTCCAGGTGAAGAAGATGAGGGTGTCCATGAAGAAGGTGATCCTATGGAGACTGAAGCAGAAGGGGCAGGACCATATTTACTCCCTCTATCGGTACTTCACCCTCAAAATGATTATAAGAAAAATTCAGTAACTGCAAGATGTCAAAGCGCTATAAAAATCTTGTAATGTTGCCAAACAAATTGTTATTAGAAAGATCTAAATGTTGAAGTCCTCTTAATGACTCCAAAGATGAAGGAATGGCACCTTGGAATAAGTTTCCTCTCATGATTAGATCTTCTAGTTTTGCACAGCTCCCAAGACTTGTAGGAATTTTACCAGACAACATGTTTTCAGAAATATCTAAGTATTCTGGATTTATGAAATTTCCTACTTCCATTGGAAGTGCACCATTAAATTAGTTGGCAGACAAATCCAAGCTAAGTAGTGAGAATGAGAGACCAAGGACTTGCGGGAATATGGTACCACTGAGATTGTTATTAGCAAGACTCATAAAAATCACATTTCGACACTGACTTAGACTTAAAGGAATGGTTCCTTGAAGATTATTATTGAGTAAATACAACTCTAACAATGCCGTTAAATTTCCTAGAGATGATGGAATGTTCCCAGAGAAATTATTGTTATTTAAAGACAACTCTCGTAACTTTTGAAGCTTTCCGATTTCAAAGGGAATAGTACCTGATAATCTGTTTTCCCACATGGTGAGTGACTCCAAGCTAATCAAGTTTCCGATCCCAATAGGAATGTTTCCAAATATTTTATTATTATCTAGATACAAGTTGATAAGATTAGTGGAGAAGTTGCTAATGCATCCGGGCAACTTCCCCTCAAAGCTGTTGACATTTATACCCAACTTGATTAGATTGGTTGCATTTGTTAAAGAACAAAGAAAACTCAAGTCATTTGCTCCTCCACTTCCAAGATAATTGTAGGTAAGGAGTAAAATCCTCATTTTATTCAATTTCTCCAACGAAGGAACCTTCCCAAATAGTTTATTTTGGCCCAAAATAAGTGTATCTAGATTTGAGGCATTAGATATTGAAATAGGAATAGATCCAGTAAATTGGTTTGTGCCAACAACGAATACTTCGATATTCTGTAGGGTGATACCCATGTTTGGCGGAAGATGTCCTTGGATTTGGTTTTTTCCTACGTTAAATGTTATTAACGAAGAGAGATTGAAAAATGAGGGAGGAATTGTACCAGACAACCTATTTACAGCCACATCAAAAAACGTAAGCTTGGACAGTTGGCCAAAAGAAGTAGGGATAATCCCACCCAAGTTATTAAAACGTGTATTAAACACTTCTAGAGAGGATAAGTTCCCAAAAGAAGGTGAGATACTTCCTATCAGATTATTTCTATGAATATCAAAGGATTGGAGCTTTGACAATGTGCCAAACTTTGCTGGAATTTCTCCAACCAAATTATTATAACCAACATGCAGAAGAATGAGGCTAGAGCAATATGATAAATTGCTAGGAATTTTTCCATTGAATGTGTTATTTTCTAATCGCAAGACTTGCAATCTACGCAAACAACCAATTTCTGGAGGGATTTCATTATAAAAGCTATTGTTTTGGAGTGTTGAATTTCTCAAAAAGCTTAAATTACCAATGTGTGGTGATATAGAGCCTACCATTTTTTGAGATTGTAGGTCTAACACGGTGACCCTCTGATGTCGGCGACCACAAGGAACCCCTCGCCAATGGCAAAAGTGGAAGCTATCATTCCATGAGCTCATGACCCAAGAGAGTTATGAGTGATCTTCGCTTTGAACTCAAGCAATGCCAAGTGGTCTGTCTCATTATTCCCACCACCCTTTGAGGTGACTAACAAACCACACCACAAGAGAAGAACAAAAGCATGGATGCAAAAAGATGAGAATGATGGAACTGAACTCATAAGGTAAAGCGCCATGCACAGTCACCTAGAGCATGTTTGGTAGACTGTAATAGGCGCTATACTGAAATAGTTATTCTTATGTTTTAGTCATTCTTTAGTTTGGTTATGTTTTTATTACAAGAAATAATCATTCCTTATGAATAGCTATTCTTCAAAACGAGGAATAAGTATTCTTCTTTAAAAGGTTGTATTAGTTATTCCTTAGTAAGTGCAATAATTTCAAAATTTAATATATTCCCAAATAAACAAACTTTTCATATACATTTAACAATTATAAAAATAAAAAATCATAAAAAACAACACATATCTCTCTTAAATTTAAAAATAACAATTTTTAAATAGATATAATTATATGAGTAAGAAATTTTCTAAAATAAATATTAAGTTTCATTCTAATATTATAACTCACAACCAAACTAATGAATAGGTTTTGTTATTATATTACAACACATTTTATTCCTAGTAATAAAGATTACAATTCATGTCGTAATCTTCATTCAGTATACCAAATGCACCCCTAGGATGGTACAATATTTTTTTTTTTTTTTTAATATGGCTAAGGCCTAAGAGGTGCAACTGGGTGAAGTTTTGTCAAAACAGAGGGTTTGATTTCTCATGTAATTTTTTTTGCTAAACGATTTCCCTTGTAATTAGTTGCTCATGAAAGAGCACATTTATAAGAAGGTAGAGAAGAACAACTTTCTGAAAACTTTCAAGCATAGTTCTTAGAACCGGACCGGCCGGGAGGTCGGACCTTGAAAACCGTGAACCGTGATGAAAACCGGTTTTTTAAGCATAAAGAACCGGGCATATGTGGAAATTCCGTGAACTCCTAAAACCGGGGTTGGACCGTATGAACCGGTCAAGAACCGTGCGGTCCAACCCCTTAACAAATTTTTTTTTTTTTTTTCATAAAAACAACTTAACACATTTTTATTCTACTTAATTAAATTATACATCTCTTACAAGGAATAAACAAAATTATAATTAAAATCTTTCAAAAATATTCAACTTTACTTCAAAAATTAATCATAAATTTTAATATTTTCATGGTTATTATTTTATTTTATTTTATTAACTTTCTTATTTAATTATTAAATATATGCTTGAAAATCATTAAATTTTCCTCACATATATAGATATATTAGTCAATTTTGCTAGTTTTATAAATTTAATATCTATATTTAGGCTTTAATTAATTATAACGTCATCACGGTTCGACCCCGGTTCGACCCCGGTTCGACCTCGGTTCGACCTCAAAAACCTTGAACCTCTTCCTTTTACGGTTCAATGAACGGTCCGGGTCTGAAAACCTTGCAATGTCTACATAACATAAGTTTCCACTCAGCGAGGGAATGGACCATAGTGTCAATCCGGTTCACCACATGAAATATTCCACTAGTAAAACGTCAAAACTAAATTAAGTTTCGAAGTCTTCCACTATAGACGGTTTGCGTTAGAAATGGTCCCAAATTTCAAATTTTAGTGATTGCTGGGATTTTTGTTTTTGGTGTAGAAGAAACGTCAAATCTTGGTGGAAGTGAAAAAAAGTAGTATGGTGATTGAAATTTTTGTTTTTGGTGTAGAAAAAATGTCAATTCTCGGTGAAAGTGAAAAGAAGTAATTTGTAACTCATTGTCTAGGAAAAAATTGTGTCTAGTCCATTATGAAATATGTATTGAAGTCTTATAGAGAGATAACTCTCTTTTTCCAAGCATGTTTATTGTTAAATTAATTTAAATTATCGATTATCCTAAAAGTTTAAGTTATGATAAATTTAATTATTTAATCATATATTTCTAACACTCTTTCTCACATATACTTCTAACATAAAGAGATATGCTTCTAACATTAAGTTATGATAAATTTAATCACATAAACATATACTTCTAACATAAAGAGATAATGCTACATACAACACCATTGTTTTAGGGGTAAAAATTAATAGTTTATATGTTCATTGTTCAACAACAAAAGCTATAAACCAACGAGGGAGAGACATGTGAACACTGAATAAGAGGTGCAAGTGGGTGAAGTTTTGTCAAAACAAAGGATTTGACTTCACTTGTAATTAGGTGCTCAGGAAAAAAAATATTTATTTAGAGTATTCACATCCGCAATCTTCGTACTATTTTATTTTACCATATCAAAAGTTACTTTATCATTATACTATACCATTTTACAACATACCCAACATCCCCACTTTAATTTTCCTATTCAACTCATTAAAATAATATATACTACCCAATAATATAATCCAATCTCTTTCTCAATAAAATAATACATACTACCCAATAAAAAAAATGAAATTTAAGTTTACAATGGGTGAACAATAACTTGAATATGTAGAAGTCCACTGTAGCACTATTGTAAAACTTTTTACAAGTACAATACCAAATAATGGTGTTGTTTTGTGCTTTGATGTTAAAATTTCTCTCCATATACTGAACAGTTTTTAGACTCCTTAACACAACCGGATTAACCTAGTTAATTAGCTAAATGATTAACTTAGTCAAATTATGCAAATATAGGTTATCACAATCAAACAATCATATCAAGTATATAGCAGGGGAAATATAAAAAACACAAAGATATGATGACCCAGGAAAACCAAACCAGTAAAAAACCTGAGGAGGATTTAACCTAACTATTCTCAAGGTAAACTTGAATCCACTATAGAAAGAATTGAAGTTTTATTATAAGATTTAGACCACTAACATCTTATTGCTACCCACCAGTAGATACTTACTGACAAGACCACGTGCAAGCTCCGAAACCACGGACTCTTTCTTTCTTGAATTCTCCAACAAGTACAAGCATCATCGCTTGTGTATCTTTAAGCTCTTATGGCAGCAATTGAATGATTATCAAGTCCTTGAAGAAATCTCCTCTTGATAATCCTAAGCTTGTGTGAAGGAAAGTTCCTCACAAATCTCACAAAAGATTCACACAAATAGCAATACGAGCAACCTCTAAAACATAGCTAGGGTTTGCCTTATATACCTAGGGCAAAAATATAAAACCCTAAACATTTTAGGAGTTAGGACTGAGTTGGAAATTTGTCAGAAAAAACGCATCTGCCTGATTTTCGATTGATCAAGCCTAAGCTTCGATCAACCGAGCCAGGCCGAGATGCACAGTGAATTTTGCATCAGCTCGATTCAAACTTTACATAAACAACACTACTTTGAGCAAGTCTAAACAAGACTAAACAACTTGTTTTGATCATGATTTGCCAACAATACATATTACAGTTCTAAATACATGAAATCCTAAATCTTTAGAACCTAACATATTCCATTTACATTGCCTAATGTGAATGCTCTAAGAGCACTAGCAATAGTGGTGCTAAATAGTTATATAGCTATTTTTAGCACCACTAAAGCTTAAAATGTACCCTGAAATAGTGGAGCAAAACAATATTTAATGGCTGCATAACTACAGTGCACAACTGTGCACTATAGCTGAAAGGTTAAAAAAAAAAAATTGCATTCACACTACTTTTCTTATTTTTATTCTTTTTTCTATTTTTCATTTTGCGTTCACACTACTCTTCCTCTTTTTGTGTCTTTGTGTAGTGATTTCTATGTATTTCATTTTATGTTCACACTACTTTTCCTCTCTCCGTGTCTCTGCAGTGATTTCTATGGCTTTGATGATGGTTGTGGTTGTGTTTTGGTGGTTGATTGAAATATTATTTTATTGTAGTATTTATATTATTTTATTGTGTTATAAGCTAAAATAAAACCACTGCTATTGGATGTAAGAATGTAAAATAGATAAAGTGACTTTTTGTGATGCTAAAAAAATTAAAAATTTGGCTCCACTGCTGTGGATACTCTTTGAAGGTAAAGAAGTACGAAGTTTTTGGGAACTTTCAAGAGCAATGTAGTGCACATAAACTCTTGAAGGGAAATGGGTCATTGTGGGAACCTGCTTTAGAAAAGATTGTTTGAATTAGAAATGACCCCTAATTTGATTTGATTGGGATTTTTGTTTTTGGTGTAGAAGAATAAGATACGTCAATTCATTGTGTGGCAAAAAAAAGAAAAAGAAAAAGTAATAGCTTGCTGCCTAGGAAAAAATGCATGTCTAGTCAAATATGAAATATGAACGTACGACACTGTTGTTCTGGGAGCACATCTGATACCACACCAATGGCCACAACATTGACCACAACTTGCCACAGTGTCTAGGAGCACATCTGGTACCACACCAATGGCCACAACTCGCCCACGGGCGAGTTGTGGCCAATGTTGTGGCCATTGGTGTGGTACCAGAATTTTTCTTGTTTTGGGACTAAAAATTAATGGTATGTGTCGGTTTTACTTCTCTTGCACGATAGATTGCAAACCGACAATCTCCATCCTATTGTGTCTAGTGCATTACTAGACTTATAACTAAATCTAAACCAATGAGGGGAGACATGAGTGCGTCAAATGAGTTCGACAAATAATAATTTCTTCTACAGTAGAAGCTACTATATGCTGATTACGTCAATTACCATCCTAACATGTCTAGTGCATCACTGGCACTAGACACGTTAGATTGTAGATTGACAAGTTCCATCCTAACGTGTCTAGTGCATTACTTATAGCTAAACCCAAACCAACGAGGGGAGAGACATGAGAGCATCATATGAGTTGGACAACTAATAATTTCTTCTACTATAGAAGCTACTGTCTGCTTATTATCCCGCAGACTGTGCAAGAAAGTGTTCCTCTGACAATTTATCAATTGTTGCAGTTAAAATATTCGCTCTCTCAAGAACTCAAAAGGTAACAAGGGGAAAATATTTGTTCCTAAATAACATTTTACTTACAAAATTTATTGCAATATTACAAATATACACACACACACATATATATATATGAACATGCATTTGACAAGAAGAGGGGGGATGAGGGATGATACTCCACTCCTTCACCTTGTAATTAATCTGGGTAATACTCTACTTAATATGTCCTGCCACACATGTTGGTGTACAAAGTAATGAGTTAAGCGGCCTCTTCATAAATAAAGAAGAGGGAATGAATGATGAAGAGGAAAAGAGAGATTCTTCTTTTAAACCCTGCCTTATCAATGAGATGGTTTTGGAAAATTAAAACTAAAAAGTAAATAGTACAATTACTTTGATTAATATCTCGACGTGAATTAGCCACAAACACAGAAGAAATTTTTTTCTTTCTTGATCTTTTCCAAACAACAATGATGAAATAAAAGAATCATTAGAGATATATATATATATATGTATATAATTAATTAAACACCAACATAAGCAAAAGAATAAAAGTTAAAATGCAAAACCTATTCTTTAAGTTTCACCAAAATATATTTCAGTTCTCTAATTTTACTTTCGTTCATTTTAGTATTCTAAATTTTAAGTTTGTTCAATTAAGGCTTCTCCATCAACTTTTGTTAATGTTGCGTTAATTGTATAAATTGTTAATTTTTTTTCTTCAATTTTTATTAAATTAAAAAAAATTAATTAATAATTGAAAAATATTTTCCAAAATTTTTTTTAAAAAAATTTAATTTAATTGAATATAAACTTAAATCTTAGAGGTCTGAAATGAACGAAAACAAAATTAGAGATAGTATTACTAATATAGTCATGAGGAACCTATCACTAATACATAGTTAACTTATCTCACAAACCAAAAAAATTAGAACATTCCATAATTGATAATAGTTATAGGCTTATAGCAATAAGGCATTATTACATAAATTTACAAACAGATCACTCAATAGGAATTCTTAAGCCATGCCATTCAGCTAACACTTCCATTTAAGTTCTCATCTCCAAACACTATTCGAAATTCAACGGTTGCCTCAGCTTCTCGCCCAACCCAATTGAACAGAATTCTCTTCTTATCACATATTAAAGCATACAGTAAACATGAATCTAAATACAACATCCAAAGGCAATAGTACATATTAAACTTTTTTATTCATTTACCAGCACCACCAGGGATAGTCTATGAAACTACTGTCCAATGGAGCTTCACTAGTTATCCATAAACTTTTACATATTGCTTACTACCTCCAAACTCGATAAATTTCTATTTGGCCTTTTTTATGCCAAGATTTTGTTGAAGTCTTTGAAATAAAAGAAAAATGAGATTTATTGAAGTTCCAATTTATCAAAAGAAAAATACAATATAATACAAAATAAAAGAATGACTTTGTAAATTTCCCTAGAACAAATAGACAACAAAGCAAGAAATAGCTGAGATGTTATTGCAAAAAAAAAATTATGTGTGTACGAGAGAGAGAGAGAGAGGGGGGGGGGGGGTTAGAAATTATTACTAGGGGCAAATTACAAACTTTCTCACCTATGGTTTGAACGAAATTTAAGTTGCCTACCTATAGTTTAAAATTTGACACTTTACCCACCTGAGGTTTAACTGAAATTTAAGTTACTTACCTATGGTTTGAAATCCCATGATAAAAGTGTTCCGCTAGGTTATTTTTTATCTTATTTGATATTGTATTATTATGTTTTTTGTGTTTTAGGAGGAGAGAGACATAAAGGTGAAGTAAAATTACATATTTGGCCTTGGTTTTTAATAGAAATAGGTTACAGAACTCTAACTAAGCTAACCTCTGGCTCTGGTAGATAAAGTGTTAAATTTCAAACCAAAAATATGCAACTTAAATCTTAGTCAAACCACAGGTAGGTAAGTTATAATTTATCCTTATTGCTATATAAAGAATTGGAAAAAGCTCTTACATTTTATTTATGAACAACATCTCAAATATATTTGATATGCTGCTTGTACCATTTATATAAACAATCTCCTACAGCAGGCGGATTCATTCTGTGTTTTGCCCAGCATTTTTCCACATCTTTAATAAATTTTTGATACATGGGATCATTTGGATGCATCAAGTTTCTGCAAATTCGAAATTTCTCAATCACACAATCAAAATCAAATTTATGTTCTACCTCTAGCTTTTCCTCACAACTTCTTAGAAGTTCTCTGAGACAAGTAGAAAGTGAACTATACTCATGATCAAGTTTGTAAAGATGAGGGAGTAAGGTTGGAAGTGAATGATGAAATGGGGTGGAGGGCAAATCAGTAACTTTGAGAAGACCATTGCGGCATTGCCTCATTTTCATCTACCAGGAGACACTAAAGCTGTCCAGTTTCAAGTATAGTACTTCATCTTGTTTTAATTTCTTGTTTTCAACCTAATCATCTGATGTGTCAGCAACAACCTTTGGTCAGTTAAATGCAAAACCAACTTTAAGTTGGCAAAGACGAAGAAAAAAACAATAAAATGTGTATATGGAGACTGATGGAGTTCATTCAGCCTGAGTTATTACAACTGACCTTCTAAGAATTCAAATGCGATTAGATGAGTATATGGAAAAAGATAAGATTAGGATATGAGTATATGGAGTAACTTCAGCTTGAGTTTTACAGCTGACCTTCTAAGAATTCAAATGCAATAAAATGAGTATATAGAAAAAGATAAGATTAGGATCTAACAAAAGTTACCAAGGAATTTCATTTCCATGAATAACTTAGCAAAACATAGAGCATATATCATATATGGGAAGTCTAAAAAACCAAGAATCAGGCAAATCAAATATACTACTAGTATAAGAAAAAAGGAGAGAGAAATGGGTGGGTTTGGGTTGAATTTGACGCCCCTGGTTAGAAGTGGTAAGAGTTGATCACACATTCTTTTAAATCAAACCTTTGTCCATTTAATTATGTAAATGCCACATTCCAAATGTAACAAACACATCAAAATGTGGGTGGAATGGCCTTTTAATGACATCTTCCAGTTGGAGTATGTAATCATGAAGAAATCGACTATAATGGAGTCTTTTCTGGTGGAGGTGGGGCTGCTTGAAATTCTTACCTCTTTTGCTGTCTCTAATGAAAACTATGTTGGCTTGCAAATCTTGGAATACAAAAAAAAAAAAAAAATCCATGCCGGATGGATCATGCAATCAAAGGAGGTAAGCCCATCTCATTTCTACGGATTTGTTATTATTTTTAGATTAGAGTAACATTTTTCGTCACATCCTATGTTACTAAAAAATTTCTTCATCACTTTCATTATTTCTGGAATCTTTCACAATTACCACAATGGCTAGGATCTTTTCCATATTCCATATGCACCTAAAAAAAAATTAATTTACATAATTTTTTGCTTTGGAAATTGGTCCTCTTCAAAATTTTGATTCTTTCTTCTCTTCCTCACTGCAGAGACCTCTAAAGGCTAATTGCATTACTTTAGAGCATTCTCATCAGGGGTGCCAAATGCCAAATATTTGGCATTTGGCACACCAAACACCAAAAATCCTCTCTCATGAGGTGTGCCAAGTGCCAAAACATTTGACACATATGAACAGTTCCATTCTAAAAATGGAACGGTATGGCTAGAAATGCTATATGCAAAAATTAATTTTTTAATGATGTTCTCTCTCCTCTCTGGCATTTTATCTCCTTTTTTTTTCTCTCTCTCTCTCTCTTCCTCGTCTGCCTCCCTCACTTTTCTCTCAACCCTTCTCTCTCCTCTCTCTCTCTATCTCAGCCTCTCTCACAATCCGCCACAGTGATCTCTCCACCCGCAGCTCACCTCATCCACTCGCCAGCAGCTCACCTCCTCCACTCACCAAGTAGCTCGCCTCTCCTCCGGCACCAACGCCGCCCGCCTCCACCGACGTTGCTCGCCTCCGCCGATGCCGCTCGCCAAGCAACTTGCTTCGCCTCCGCCAATGCCGCTCCAAGCAACCTACCTCTGCTGAAATCTGCCCGATCTTACTAAGATCCGATTCCCCTTATTTGTTTGGATTGTTTATGGTTGATTTTGGGGGTTGGATCTAGTTTGAGAAATTGGATTGGAGGATAACAATGATTTGGGATTGGATTGTTTGATTTGGGATGGGTTTTGAGGTTTATGAATCTGGTGGGTTGTTATGGATTTTTTTTTTTTTTTTTTAAGGTGGCATTGGTGGATATGGATTTGTGCCAGTGGTGGCTGTCGGTGATGTTGCTGCAGTGGTTGTTGGTGGCCGTTGTTGCGACAGTGGTGGTGGTGGTTGTGCCGTTGTTGCTGGTGTTGTTGCTGTTGATGATGGGAGGAATTAATATATTATTTTATTGTGTTGAAAATATTATTTTAATGTATAGAATTGAAGAATAGAACATCTGATAAATGGAAAATTGTAAAATGATGTGGTAAAATAATAAAGTAGGTTTTTGGTGTGTTAAAATGACATTTTTTTTTTATGAGAGAGCTAATGAGAATGATCCTTGCCATCCTCACCAGTAAGGGCTGTCCAATTCTTTCCTCTTTAGTATTAAGAATTCTAATTGTCCTATGTTAAGATAGTGGTGCCAGAGGCAAACGATGAGAAAACTGCCCCAGGATGGCTCAGGTGTTTGTTCCATGAAACATCAAGGCCATTCTTGAGGCTCTGTCGCATCACAACCAGTAATTCCAAGTACGTGTTTTCAAACCAGAGGGTCCCAGCTTGGCAGATGTTTGTTCATTTGAGGAGATTTTGCAAGGCTTGGCAGATGTTTTCAAACCAGAGGGTTCCATGAAACATCAAGTGCGTGTTGATTTTGCAAGGCTATTACGCAGGTTTTCCGACACAATTTGTGCAACATGATGAGGCTGCCAACAATTAATGTGCCTAACCACTGCTTGACATCTTCCTATTGTTGTTCCTAAGAACAACAATAAAACGATAGAAAAACTCAAAAGGGTTAATTTTTCCATCGTTTTGACTGGGCTTTGCCTAGCATTCTTTTACTTTGTTTTGTTTTTACTCCTATCAATAATATTCATATCTTTTATCTCAAAAACTTCAGGAAATCAAAGCTAACGTTTAAAATCTATAACCCCTCTAACGTTCACAAAATCAACACTATTTATTCGGCCAACTCATAGAATAAGATAAAATTTGACATTAGGAATTAAAACTGAAATGTATTTCAACTTCTTAGCATTAGATTTGAAATCAATTGTATAACAAAGAAACTGATAAAGCCATCAACAGATAGGAAATTATTTTTATCAATTCTCTTAGAAGTGCATTTAAAAAATTTTAATATTTTTATCAAAATAATCCAATTATAGGCTTGGTTTTTAAGATCCAAGGTGGTTGCTATATATCAACCAAATTTGACCTTCTATAAATTCTGAAGAGCTAAATTTATATCCAATAAGCAACAATAATACATATCCTACCATGTGTTAACTGTTCTGTTTCCTTCATATCAAGTTTGGACCTCCATGTAGCAATGGAGAGAATGATGCCCCATAGCTCCAATTATCAGATTTTAGATTTGGCTCAAAATATATCACTTGCGCAATTTATAAGATTAATTGTCACTATTACAAATCTAGAACTTAGGAAGTTTATTGAATGAGAAATTGAAGCAGATTTAAAAAGTCTCACACAAACACATCTCATATTTCTGCTTTTGGAGTTCTTAACTGGCGTCAAAAAGGTTTTTTTTATACTAAGTTTCAAAATGGGGGTTTAAAAAGTAATAACATAAGTTCCTAATATTCACAACTCAAAACAACAGTAATAGAATTTGTAAGTGAGTGCCTTCATAAAAAAAAAAAATTTGTAAGTGAGTTAAGCCAGGAATTTATTTCAGCTATAGCTTCCTAACCTAAATTATAGACTCCATGATTTAAAAATATCATTTTTTTTTTAATACAGTGATCCTAATTAATTCTGGCTCATGCCAAAGGCATATATAGGGAAAATGGGGATAAGCATGGTAAACAACAAACAGCAAGTGCAATCAGATGAGTGTATGGAAAAAGATAAGATTAGGATCTAACAGAAAATCATCAGGGAATTTCATATCAATTAATAACATTGGCAAAACGGAGAGCATGTATCATATATGGGAAATCTAAAAAAAAATAAGCATCACGAAAATCAAATATACTACTCGTATAAGAAAGAAGGCCAGAGAAACATTTTACGAACCTTGCAATAAAGCTTTAGGAATGGCTGTTGAACTTGGAGAGGCCAGACTCAAAGCATTGGGCAATTGACATATAAGGACCCTCGGCTTAGGTTAGGAGTAACTGAAATAACTTAACTATAAGTACATCCTACAGATAACATAATAATTCAAAGTCAAAGCTATGGTGACAACTTCTGAAGATGTGGTCACACAAAGAGTAGGATTGCCAGTATAAAATAAAAATTCCAAAATACGACGTTGTCTAAAAGGTTGTTTGTGTTTGCAATAGGATTCCTAGGAGAAAGAAAAGAATGTAAAGGAAGGAAAGCAGTGGGTTATTTCTTATTTGGAGTTTTGGACGTGCAACAGACAAGGATAATAAGGAGATCATGTAAAGAGGATTAATAGAACAACAACACATGGAAACAAGGTTGAACAGAACACAAACCTGTGGCTTGGCTAAAAGAAGCACATCATGATGAATAACAGAACATGAAAAACTATCCATCTAAATTTGTAAGTGAAAAGATCAACAACGTGAACAATTTCACAAAAATTAGCAATAGAGTCATCTGCCTCCAATAAATATGGTTTCCATCAAAATATATAAAATTTAATTTGTCACATTACCCAGTGATACAGATCCTCAAGTAACCAAGTATTTGTAAATTTTACTAAAACAAATAGACAACAAAGCTAGCAATAGCTGAGATGTTATTTAGCTCACTCTAAATAAATTAACAAACACATCATCCATATGAGATGCAATATCATCTTTTCTAAGCCACACATAAGTCATTGAAACAATATTTTTTGATATAGATAACTAGGAGCTCAGGCAAAATAACTCTAAAACACATTTCCACCTGTGAATGAAACAAGACTCTCCACGTAATCAATAAGTCCCAATGGCAGGGATGTGTTTGGATAGCCTGTGCATTGAAGAATCCTAATTTCTTGAGAACCAATGTTATACAAAACCATTGCCCAATTTTCATCAAACAGAAGGAATTCTCCTACCCGAAAAATCGTACTGGTCGTGTAATTGGTACAGGGGGATTTACAACAAGCTGTTTGGTCCAAGAATCCTCGACCCCATATTCACGCATCACCCATATATCAATGGGTTCAGTGATACCATAAAGAATACAAGCAAGGCAATCATTGAATACAGTAAGCCTTTTTCTTTTTCTTGTTGAAAACTCTGGAAACCTTATTATTTGAAAAACCTCATGGCTCATGTCAAAGGATATAATTATGAGACTATTATATCTCTCCCCGGCTTCTTCGTTGGGGAAACCAAGCCAATGATGAACTCCATTAAAGTATATTTCATCCTGACGAGAATGCACCCAAACGATTGAATGATGAAAAGGGGTGCTAAATATTTGGGTCCAGGAATCAGCCCTTAGGGAGTAAACATAAAAAGAATTGTAGTAGCTTGTGATTGCAGATTTCATAGTATATCTGTCAACTCCAACCACCTTGTAGTCATTAGAAATTTGATCATAACCAAATGCAAAAAAGGAAAACGATTTTTTTGCTAGAACAAAATCAGGAGGTAGGGTCAAGGGATAGGCAACGGTTTTATCTTCTCTGATCGCCGGATTCCATAAAACAAAGCCATGAAAGGAGGGGTAGCAATTGAATAGACCGCCAATGCAAATAATGCCGTTGATGCAAGCAAACATGTTGGGGAGTAGTAGTCCATCTGTGAACAAGCCACTCATCATGTTCTCCCCCTGAAAGTAGTCCACAAAAGGTAGTCGTCCTTCTTTTTCAGAAACAGAACCAACATCATGATGATATTGCAGGAGGTGATCATGATAAACACTTCGGTGGTCATTGGCCTCGTCGTGATGATGAGATTGCAGGAGGTATTTTGAAACAAGACTTCTTCGGCTAAGGAGCTGGACAAGAAGAGTTGGATTTGGATGGTTTTTAGTTTTAGACTGATTGTAACGAAGGTGTTTGGCAATGAAAGTTGGGGTTTGGAAAAGAGCTGACCATGACTTTTTAACGCACTTGAAACGAACTAATGATTTTACTGGAAGCCATGCCAAGATCTCTTCCACCAACTCTTCGGGTAAACTTTTTAACCTGCACCTTCTCGAATCAGAATCATCGGAGCTTAAACTTAAGGTGCACCTTCTCGACCTCCGCCCCCACCTCCACTTCGAATCGTCGGACCTTAAACTTAAGCTGCACCTTCTCGACCTCGACATTTTCGAAATCCCTAAAATTTGAAATCCCTAATACCTAATATATACTCCTCTACTCTACTCCCTAGTCGGCTAGTCCGTTAGGTCGGCCCTCGATATATTTTTGTTTGTACATGCTTTAGAGCGGACCGGGTCCGGTTAATGGATACAGCCGAGTCCAACTATATTCTGTAAGCAAGAGGTGGCGCAATTATGTATTCATGGCTTAATTTGCCTCCATTATAATTTAGGATTGTAACCTTTTTCAATCACAAAAAAACTTTAGATTTTTTTTTAAAATAATAATAAAGTATTAGAAATGTAGGTTTTTCTTATAGGAAAAAAAAAACAAGAGTTGTTTAACTTATTTTTCTCTTTAAAAAAAAAAAAAAAAAACAATAAGTATATAGTTGCTTTGAAGAAGTGGGTTAGTAGGAGAGTGTTCTTATGTTATAGGCAATATTTTAGTGCAAGTTAGACATGTATTTTTACCAGACTATCATTTAGTTTTGTTTTCTTAACGTGGGGATATAGGAGTATTTGAAACCAAAAAAAGGTTTAGTCCAAACAGAGAAAGCCCCTTAAATAGTAGTATAGATAACACACACACATGTTGGGTTAAAGATACATTGTCTTTATATATATATATATATAGAGAGAGAGATAATTACAACATGCTGTTAGCCTTGTAGCTCGAACCTTTTCTCCCTAAAAAATATTGAATGTTAATCAGAAAATTTTAGTGGGGTCTAAGAGGTGACGAAAGGAAGATTCATAGGAAAATTTGGGAGTCCATGTGTTTACCAAAATCGGCTAGAGATTTGGGTTTTAGAGGTCGTGCTAAATTTAATGAAACTATGAGTGTGGCATCTGGCTCAAGATACGAGTTCTATCTTCTATTGGGTCTTCAAGGCAAAATACTTCTCAAACTGCTCTATTTTTTAAGCTAAATCCTCCTTGGGTTCTTTTGCTTGGAAAGGTATCCTATTAATTGCTGAAGGATGGTGATGGAAGAGTGTTATCTCCTCCTACTTTCTCTCTTCAGATGCAATAGTGGATGCCCTTTTTGATCCACATTCGTGTTGGTGGAATACCCATCTCATTAATCTATGTTTCTATCCCCCCCCAAAGCTCAACAAATTAAGTCCATTCCTATCTAATCTGTCCCACAATCTGATGTGCTGATTTGGCTGAAGGAAAGGATTGGAATTTATTCAATAAAGATGGGTTACCAAGCTCTTTGTGAAGGCTCCATACAAACTCATGTCCCAACTCAAAATGCAAAAGCTAAGAAATCTTTTTGGAAAGGAATTTGGAAGCTTAAAGTATCGAGTAAGATCAAACATTTTATGTGGAAACCATGTTCTAATGCTTTGCCTACAAAAACTAATTTATAGTATAGAAAAATTCAAAGTGATCCAACCTATCATCTATACTCTAAAGTTCCAAAAATGATTTTGCATGCTTTGTGGGGTTGAGAAAAATTTCAGCCCATTTGGGAAACTGAATTTGGCTGGTTGGACAAAGATAAAGCATCAGCTCTTCTGCAGTTTTGGTGGAACTAGTCTGTGAAAACCCTCTCTCCTAGCCCTATTTTCTATCACTGCTTAGGCTACATCAAATCAAAGAAACAAAAGTTGTTTGCTAGAAAATTCTGTGCCTTTGGATCAAATTGCAGGCATTGCAAAGGATTACCTTCACAGCTTCAAGAGTTTCAAAGTGTAGCAACCAAGAAAGAAAAGTACAATTAGAAATAAATGGTCTCCTCTAGCGGTGGGATCCATAAAAACAAACTTTGATGGTGCAATGTTTAATGAGTCAAGCTCGGCTAGTATTGGAGTTGTTACTCAAAATTCCAATGGTGAAGTAATAGTTGCACTCTCATAAAAAACTTAAAAAGCCTTCATCTGTGGTGACATTAGATATGTTAGTAGCAAGGAGAGCGGTTTAATTCATCAATTAAACTAGGTTTATCACTCATCCTTCAAAGGAGACTTTAAGATTGTTATAAACTCTCTTAAGCTTGGGGATATGTCCCTTCTTCTGTTGGTCACCTTATTAAAGACATTGTGTCTTTTGCCAGCTCTTTATAGAGCTTCTCTTTCTCTCATATTGGAAGCCAAGGTAATGAGGTGGCACATGCCTTAGCCCAAAGAGCAAGACTTTCTTTTCCCTTTCAGTTTGGATGGAGTCTATTCTTCCAAATATTGTCTCGTTTGTTATGACTGATTTACCAGTCTATGAATAAAGGGATTAGGATTCAAAAAATTAATTTCTTTAATTAGATTGCAACATTAAAGACACCCACATTAGGATTCAATAAAGAGGACCCAAGTTAGGCTTTTTTTTTAAAAAAAAAAAAAAAAAAGAAGAAGGGAAACAGACTCACGTTAGGACTCCTTTCTTCCCACCTCAAAACCTAAAACGTAACTTCTTTTTTTTTTTTTTTTTGACAAACGAGAGTGTCCAGACATCTTTGAGTATCTAACTATTCCCTTAAATATATGCAGTCCTCCCGTCTCACATGCACCAGGTTATTCAGAGAAGAATCTCATGGGAGTAGCCCGAAGATGTTGGTAAGAGGTTTTGAGCCCAGAATCTCATGTATATCATGAGGCCTTAGGAATCTAGTAAGGTAACATTGTAGCTAGGCTTCTCCTCTCTCTCTAGTGCACATCTAGAACGATTTCAGACTTCTAGCCCAAAGAATGATGGGTTTTTATTTGTTTTGTTATATATAAAATAGATAAATTCTCGCACGATGTGAAGATACTTTACAAATTAATTTGAAACAATTTTTATGTCTTTTTAAGACCTATTTATAATACTTATTTTGCTGTATAATGGTATTTATGTTTTACTAAAATATTTCTAAATGCTTTGAAACTCAATTTTCTTAATTCATATTTTATAAAATAAAAAAAAAAATTCATAGAATTGGTTTCCAAATATTGAATGTAATTGCTCTACTAATCTAAATTTTTAAGGTTGGAATAGTCAAATTTTTTAACATTTGTAGGAGACTGACATATTATTTTGAGTCTTTATTTTTTAAATTTATTAAATGATTTTGAAATTTGAAATTTGTAAATTTAAATTCAAAGTATAAAATACTTTTGTGGGGAGTCCGAGGACCGAGGAGGATTGGACCGGAGAATAATTTGCTTAATCCAAGCCCGAAGAGATAAATGTGCTTCGAGGATTTCATCCACCCGAAGATGGAAACAAAATCAAAACAATTGGCATCTTGTGATGTTCCAGGGTAAGGAGAAGGGGTAGCGATGGAGGCAAGGATGATAGGAGGAAGTTTCCTGGAAGGAACACTTTCCTCTTTCGCATTGAATGCCATGCACCAACCTTATTAGCTGCATTAATGAGGAAATGACCCCTGAACAGTAACTTCACAGTTAGCAACCCTTTCCACCATTCTTAGCAAAGTTTTGATGGGACAAGTATCCTTAGGAATGCCTAGAGGCATAAATGTGGAGGGCTAGGATGCAAGGAAGAGGGGTATAAAAGGAAGGGAGTCTCCTAGAAATGGGGGGTGGACACTCTCTAAGAAATAGAATAACAAGAAAGTGAACAATGCATTATCTGGGGTAGAACTTGAACAAAGTATATATATATATATAAGAAACTGATCCTCAAACCTGTCCGAGGAGAGCATTTTTTCTCATTCGTTATTTGTGTCACACATTTCTGTTACTTTGGGCTCTTCGGCCTTAGACTTGAACTTAGCTTAGAATTGCACTTGAATTATTTTCCCACTCTCTAAAGAAAATTCTATTGTTTAGGCTTGATTTGAAAGACAAGATACCACTATTCTAAATGGCCTTGGGCCTTTGTTTTCTAAGCACTTACAACTTTCTTATCCTAAAACTACAAAAAATTCAAGCAACATCAGAAATACTTCCTCAACTACTCAATTTTCACAACCAAATACTAAGCCCCATATCTCAAACACTCATTTTATTATCTCAACAAAAGAAAATCATTTGTAATTACCGGCATATAGAGAATGTGATAAAATAAAGAAAAAAAATGGTTAAAAACTTTCCATTTATCAAGATTTAATTGCCTTTAGCAAGACTTGCACATTAAAAAATAAATATAAAAATAAAGAACGAAAAAAACTCTAAAATCATCATTGAATTTTACTTTTATCCTCGTACCTCATATAATTTAATATTGCACAAAATATAAACAGTAAAAAGCTACAAAGGAACATATAAATGATGAGTTCTAAAACATAATAAAAATATAACTAATCTCATCAACAATCAATTAGAAAGTTTCCTTCTATTTCTCTTTAGGTTTAAAACAAAATACATTTATGGTTTTCTCACGCCAAACACCTAAAGACCCAAAGAAATTACATGCTTTACGAAACCCACAATTTTGTAGCAAAGAAATCATGAGATATTTTCTAGAGAGAGAGAGTGAGAAAGAAGTTTATTAGTAAAAAGTGAAAATTTTCATGTGAGAGAGAGGAATTTATTAGCAAGGAAAATTGATTTTCTATAACTTTTTAGAGAGAGAGAGAGAGAAATTTTGACGCAGAGAAAGTTTAGGAGTCACGAGTGATTTTCTAGAGAGAGAATATGAGTTTTGCTAGAGAGCAAAGATGGCTTCATTAGAAAAAGTGAAAGTTTTCCTTTGAGAGAGAGAGACAAAGAGTTTATTAGTAAGGAAAAGTAAAAATTTTGAGCTGAATTTTTGGTCTGATTGGTTTATGGTTTGAAATGAGTGCAGAGTTCAGGAAAATCATCGATGTTGGAGAGTATTGTTGAGCATGATTTTCTTTTAAGAGGATCAGGTTAGTTCCATGGTTTTAAAAATCGGATCGAACTGGCCGGTTCAGCTAGTTCAACTGAGAACCGGCCACTAATCCAGTCCGGTTATGATTAAAAACCGAAAAATAGTAAAAAACCGAGATTAACAAAAAACCGGCCGGTTAACCGTGAAAATTGAAAACCGGAACGACTCAACCAATTTTTGAACAGTTCTTTTAAAATGCCAAATGATCTCAAAGTCACAGTTGTTAAAGCAATCAAAGGCACTTTTGATCTTAGTTTTTGTTTTTTAATCTCTTGAAATTATTATAAATAGAAAGAAAAAGAACATTTAGTCGATTTGAAATCTATAATGTGGGGCCAATTAGTCAGACAGTCCCAGCCCACTTCATACCAGGCCCTAAGGCCCACGCCGAGGAGGAATTGAAGATCCGAGGATGAAAGTAAGAAGCCCAGTTGCCAAAGAAGTATTGCTGTGGACGATTCTGCCCTCAGGCAGCCGAGGCCATAAAAGGTGGAAGCAACACACTATCAAGGGAAGTCTCCCAGAGCATCTCAAGAGAAAGAACCGGTACAGCGTAACAGCCGCAGAAGCATGATGAAGGAGCAATTCAGGGAGGAACTGTCACCTTCGCATTAAATGACCAACACTAACATTCTGGCCGCATTAATGAGGAAAAAACCCCTGAACAGTGCTGCCTTAGTTGCTGCAGCCCCCAGAATGTTAAGGAAAAGCTGCTGATGGGACAGGCACTCAAGTGGTGACTTGTACGGTCGACAAGTGGAGGGCCAAGATCAGGGGAAGGGAGGATATATAATGTAGGGGACCTCCAAAGAGGAGGGGGGGGGGGATGACGATAGGAAGAAAATCCTTCGTAGCATAGAGTGGAAGAAGCAAGAGTTACCATCCCTGAAGAGGAAGGCCGAGGACAGATTTTCACACTTTAGTCCACTTGTAACCATGCTTAGTCGTTATAATCCTCACTAAGGCCTAGTTCTTCAACTCACGCTCTACAAATTTATTACATTGCGCTAACTGGGTTTGAATCCACTCATCCAACAGTGATAGTGTTCAAACCCGGACCCTACATATAACAATGGAGGTTTGAAATCTACAAAATAAAATTAATGAGAGAGCAAGTGGGCAGTTATGAAATCTGAGAAATTTATTAGACTAGTATTATGCCTGTGCAATGCACAGTTTAATAAAAAAAATTATATTTAAATTTAAAAATATATATATTTTTTGATAATATAATCAAATCTAATAACAAATAAAATAGTAAAAATATTTTTTAAAATTAAGTTACATAGAAAATGTATATAATGTAATTTTTTTTTTTGCAAAAAAATATATTATAAATATTTTAAAAAATTATGGCAAGTTTTAAATTTCTAAAAGCTCTTAGTAGTAAATTTTTAATTTAATTATATATGTGTGTGTGTGTGTGTGTGTGTGGCACTTAAATATCTTTCCATAATACTTGCTAACATGTATAGTAGCAAAAGTGCTAATCATATATAATTTTTTTTGTATATATGACTAAAAAAAAATTCCATAAATTACAAAAATGTAAGTATTTAGACTGTAATGTAATGTTTACCTATAAATTACCAGTCATTGCCATTTTAATGTTGCCATAAGTGAGGAAATAATCTACATGATCGATTAAGAACACCAAATCAAAAAATAATATCAATAGTCAAAATGAATTGCATTATCTAAAATTTTTAAAAAATTATATAATTTAAGACGCATTAGACCTCTTTCTTTTTTAGTGTAGTATATGATTACTACAATTTAAGATGCATTAGACCTTTTGATTTAATGTAATATACATTACTGCAATTTAAGATGCACTACACCTCTTTTTTTCAGTTTAGTATACAGTTGTCGCATTTTAAGATGCATTAGACCTTTTTACTCTAAAAAATAGCGCTAGAAGCACCACTTGGAGCAATCATAGCGTCTAAACTCAACTTTTATTATATAGTATACTAGTCGCTAAACTCGCGCAATGCACGGGAAAAACTATAGAATGAGTTTAGAAGAGAATATCATTATATTTAAGTTGAAATAGCTAGCATAATAATAATTATAAAATAAAAAAAGAGAGAGAGAGGATATTTAGCATAAATGATAAATGTATGAAATGCTTGTAAATAGGAGATTACAATTTTTTTTTTTTTTTTTTGGAGAAGAAATAGGAGATGACATTGATAATACAATTATGTAAACTAACATTTGAAAATTATTGATATAGCTATCCAATAGACATTGCATTCATTCTGAAATGAGGTGTAATCATAAATAATTTTTTTTTTTTTTTAGAAACAAATCATAATAATTTTGTATATAAAAAGGAAAAGAAATTGACATAATAAATTTGACTTACAAATTAAAACATATATTCATAGGTAATTGCATTTTTTTATTATAATATATTTCTTTATAATTTTTAAATATAATTAGTTAATATAAATAACATAATAAGTAGGCTTAAAAGGAAAACATAATACATAAACCTTTGAATTATTATTTTTAATTTTTTGTGAGTAATACCGTTTTAGCCAAATCTAGCAAAAATTTATACAACATTTTTACAAAATGTTAATATGGTCAACCTCTTAGTGGTTTTCATCTAGATTCACCATTAATGTCACATTTTCATTTATTGTCTGTTCCATAGCAATTTTTGTTTTTTTTTTAAGAAACAAATCCATGCCAATTATTTTAATAAGGCTAATGGCAGATAGTTGGAAACCAACAGCAAGCACAAGTGAAAGATGAAATAATAATAATATTAATAACTAGATTTTGTTTATGAACCCCACCACATTTACTCCAAAAAATAATAATTTTATCTATATATAAATTACGAGGAAAACAATTTTTGAGCACTGATTTTTATAATACGTTATAGTGAAAAAGTGTAGAGTAAAAAAAAATGGAAATCATAAGAGTATGAACCTTCAATTATGTCGCGACATAATTTCCTTCAATTCTTTGTTTCTTATGAACCTTCATGCTTCCTACCACGGCTTCAATTTGACGTGTGTGTGTGTGTGTTTTTTTTGCTGAAAATTTAAGTGATTATGAAGAGTTTTGACCTTAGCAGGGGTTTATATTTGTTGAAATTTTTATTATAGAATTTTAGTTGAAGTAGAATTTTCAAGCTCTTGGAACATATATCTAATAAAGTTTTACTTAAACTAAACTATTGTAACACTTGATAAGATAATTACACGTTGAAAAGAAATAATAAATATATAAGATATAAAACCTAAAATAAAAAGAATCTAAAATAAAAAGAAAAAAAATAGTGGTGATTTGGAAAATTGTTGGAGTTTTAGAGGCTTCGGTTTTATATATATATTAGCATTATGCTTGTGTGATGCACGGTTTAGTCAAAATTCATATGTAAATAATTTTTTTTATTAATTTACTTAAAAATAAATAATAAAAATAAATGAATATTTTACTTTTAAATTATATAAGGAATGTATACTGTATGAGGCTTAAGGTATCATAATATATATATATATACACGTAATTGAATGGAAGAGGGTAGAAATACCTAAAAAAATATAAAATGATTTTTAATAATACATTAAACTTTAAGGCTCAATTAATCACATGTATTTAAATGGATAAATCTTGAATTTAATAATTAAAAACTATCGAAAGCAACAATTGAAATTGTAAGGGCACGTTTTGCTTCCCAAAACCGAAGTAAAATGGACAAAGGCCAAAAGAGCCCAAAACAGTGAACTTGTAAAGAGTGGGCTAGAAACTAAACTCCAATGAGTTGGACAACAATCACGGTAGGCTAAGTTTTGCTTGAAAGTATAAATAAACAGTTTTGTGCAAAGAAAATCCTCCTCGGCAAAATCCTAGGAAGGTTGTTTTTATATATTTCTCTTGGACTAAAACAAAATTACAGTTCTTGAGTGTACAATAATTTTTCTACATATTATTTGATCTGCCCCTGTAATGGGGTCTTTCTTCTTTATATTCCTCTTCTTCACTCCATCTCAACCCTCCACGTGTAGATCAAACTGCTTGCTTTGATATTTGTCCTATTAGCATCTTCCTAAAGTCTTTGTGAGTAGTTGTAAGACTGAATGTTACTGTTTAGGTATCATCTCCACATTAATGCAGTCAGGGAGTTAGTTGCAGAGCATTTAATGCGGTGGCAGCAGCTTTCTTCTTAAATATTTCTCAACTTTCTTTTGTCTTATACCCATTTGATGCTTATCCTTACTAGTATGATCGTCTAGTGCCTTGTTCTTGACGAAAGGTCAGACCTTTGACCTCTACTCTACTTAGCCGAGGAGATGTTTCTCCTCGGACTACATTCCTAATCCCTTATGACCAGTCTTCTTCCATGGACCACTAACTTGTATGCCCCCGTTAGTAACTACCTATGCTCAGACGATTTAATATCCTCGGACACGGCCTACAACCCAATACCCATTTCTGGGCCCTTTATCCCTACAATAGCCCCTCGAAATTCCACTCTTTTGCTCCTCGGGAAAAAAAGAGGATTTCAATCTTCCAATAATTATTCTTCCCTACTCTTACATCATCTTTTTCTGTGCACTTTCTTGACGCTTCGGCCTCTAGGATGCTTCAACATTTATTTCACACGACGTCCAGTCCCCTATGTTCTATGGTGTGATGGAGATCCTACAATGGACAGTTTTATAGGTGTTTTGGTGGGAATTCCCGCTTACTTTTCCCTCTCACATATATATATATATATATATATATTACCTGAAGATTTCGATTGTTCCATTTTTTGCATCTTTAACTCTCAAAAACTAGTTTGAGGAGCCTTTTTTCTCTTCCGTAAGTTGCCCTTAGCGCTTCTTTTTTAAATTTAGAGCCTTTTCTTCCTCGGCCTTTCTAATTTCACCTCGTCTCCCTAACACCTTCAGTTATTTTTCAAATGGGTAAATTTGTTCATTTAGTAGACACCCCAAAGGGTATAGAAAGCTTTAAAGCCCGCTACCGTATTCCACCTGGGGTTTCCATCAGGTATTGCCGTCGGGGGGAATGGCATGCCTTGAGGTAAGAGGGAGAAGTAGTGATCCCTATGATCACCTTCATAGAGGGAGGGATGAGAATCCCTATGGGTAGAGTGACTAGGGATTACTTTATAGCTCATAGGCTTTCTCTTGCCCAGTGTGCCCCAAATGTATTTAGGATTCTAGATGGTGTAGATGCCCTTAACGAAAAGATGAATGTGATCCTTACTCACCACGACTTTAATTAGGTTTACAATCGTCACAACTCACAGGCCATGGGTACAATTTAAAATCTAGAGTCCCTGCAGTCAGACCTATATCGTGTCTCCCTGAGTCTAATAAGGGAATGGACAAGGATTTTTTAATTGTCTAAGGCGAGTGGCATGATGGACTTCATTACCCGACACGAGATGGGACTCTAAGTGGGGTGTTTAGGTTTAGGTTTACTACTCTAACAATACCCTTTATTAATACTCTTTGTGTTTACTTCTTTTATTTTCCTTTGTAAATTGGTTCTTATTTTTCCCTGTGTTACATTCTAACAATATTTTTATTTTTGGGTGCATTTACAGATAAGTACTCTGCAATTCCCAACTTCAGTCTTGTCAACGAGCTTGACCTGACAAGGATATTGAAGGCTGAGATCTTTGTCCACACTGACGGACAATTGCGAGCCATCCACATAATCCTTGGTTACGACCCAATCTCTTTGAGTTTCCAAGCTTTAAAGTACGTAATAAAGGCGAAAGATCCTTGGCTGCAGTAGATCAATATTGCCATACCTAGTTTCTAGGCTGGCGTTCCTCCAGAAAGTACACAACAAATGGAGTTGCCCTTCTAGTGCATTGCCGAGGAAGAAGCGACCCCTTCCCAACCAACTCTTGAGGAAATAGTAAAAGTAGTTGAAGTTTCAGACTCCAAGAAGGACTTTGAAGTTTTCAACCAAATTCAATCACCAGAGCCTCCAGTCGTTGATTTTAGCCATCTTCCTCCAGCCCAAGTAAGCATTGTCCAAGAAGTCCCCAATGTACTTGACGCTATGGTGCTTCAGCGCAAAGCCAAGACGAGCCTCCTTGAGCTCTTAGAGTCCCACGCAGGGGGTAATGTGCCTGAGGTGGCTATCCAAACCAAGCCTCTTACTCCTCCTCCTACCAAAACCTCTCAGCCTGATCCTACAGATAAAAAGAGGAAATGGGACCAAAAAGGCAAAGATGTAGTGGAGGAAGGAAGGGGCATTCCCCTCAAAGAAACCGAGCCCTGGAAAGGGGCCAAAGTAGCCAGGATAGCTCAGACGAGGTCTTAAGTGAAGGGCCCATCGTGGAGAGGGGGCGTGATCATTGCACCAAGGTTCAAGCTTGGAACCCCCCTTTGGTGCTAAATGGATCTCCTCTCCCTATAGATTCTTCTATCAAGGATTTTCAACAAGAAAAAGCTGGGTACATAGCAAACGCCCTGGAGCAGCCCCTACTGCTACCTAATGATATGGCCGACTTAAGGATCATGAAAAAACATGAAGTGTTTCTTACTTTGAAGAGAGATCTTGAGCTGGTAAGTGCTTCTTTATTTCTTTTCTTTTTTTTTACTTAGTGTTCCAATTGCTTTCTTTCATCGTTACATTTTTTTAAATAAAAAAAAAAGGTTGTTCAAGCTACGCATATGGCCGAGGAGTTGGTGAACAACTCCCATAAGCAATTGAAAGAAGAAGAGGGGTGGCACATAGTGGTTGTGGATGCCTTCTCGCTGGCTGAGAAAAGGATTCAAGACTTGAATACCAAATTGACTAAGTCTAACAGGGAGAAGAAAAGCGCCGAGACTGCTCTGCAAGGGACTAAAAGGTAGGCGGAGAGTCAACACAAACAACTCCACCAAACTGAGGACCAGCTGGCCACAGCTAAGGAGCAAATAGAGGCATTAAACAAAAAACTAGAAGAGATAGAAAAAGCTGCAGAAAAAGCCAAACAAAAGGGGTATGACATTTGGGTGGAAGAAACCGAGGAAAACCTCAGAGCTGAGGTTTATGGGGTTTGTAGAAGCTATTGCCTCCAAGTGTGGAATGAGACTCTAAACCAAGCTAGAGTAGATGCTTCCTCCACCTTAAAGAGAGCAGAGAATGTTATCCCTTAGCCAGCTAAGCGTCAGGCCCTTCAATTTCCAAGGCTAAGACATCTCCCAAAGATCCTGGCCTTAAAAAGAACACCTCTGCCAGTGCTCTCTCCTCTTCCACTATCCCTCCTAAAGAGGTCGTCCAAGCTGGCGCTGTTGGGAAAGAAAAAGTAATAGTGGAAGAGGTAGCCCCTGAGGCTACAAAGCTTCCCCTGCACCCAAAGATTCCTCCAAGGAGAAGGGAGTTTCCTAAAGCCAAGAAATAGTTTTGGTAACTCTCCCCTTCCCTGCCAAGGAGGATCCTAAGGGTAAGGGTCATGCCTCCTCAGCAACAGTGTCAAAAAACCTGCTAAGGCCACAGCAAAAGACAAACCTCCTCCCAAGACCAAGTAGTGCCTAGATTATGTTTTGTAGGGTTTTTTTTTTTTTCATTTATTTTTCTTTATGCACACTTGTTGTTTACTTTCCTGGATATATACTTTCTTTGCCCTTTTTCAAGGCTTTACTTAATGAAAATCATTAACTTCTTTTATATTTCCTTGTGTTCATGCCAAGTCAAACATGATTTCTCTTTTACTTAGTATTTAACTGACCTTAGCATAACTTATAGTTTCTTTTAATTCAATACATATCTTCATTCCTTAATTTTACCAGTTATTTGTACAAATGGCAATCTAACTACTACATTCCATGCAACCAACCATATAACAGGCTAACCTTTCCAAGCCTGCAATGTTTAGTAAAGTGTAATTTAACTTCAAAACATACTTTATGTATCTGAGATAAGCAACTCAAAGGATTATATATACTTTAGGATTTCCTTCTCTACTTCAAACATTGGTAACACATATATTTATCCAAGACTCACATAACCCTCCACTTAGCAGTAGATCCAAGTAGTTGTAGGTGTTAATTTACCCATAGTATGTGGTTCGAGGAGCCAAGCAGTACTAAGGTTCTGTTTAACACTTAGATAGATACTAAGCAGTGCTAATTTACCCAAGGTATGTGGTCCGAGGAACCAGACATGACCAAAGTTTTGTTTAACACTTAAATATATGTTGAGAAATATTAATTTACGCAAGGTATGTGGTCCGAGAAACCAGGCATGATCAAGATTCCGTTTAATACTTAAACAAACAACATGAAGTATTAATTTACCCAAGGTATGTGGTCCGAAGAGCCATGCATGACCAAGATTCTGTTTAATACTTAAACAAATAACATGGAGTATTAATTTACCTAAGGTATGTGGTCCGAGGAGTCAGGCATAACTAAGATTCTGTTTAATACTTAAACAAATAACATGAAGTATTAATTTATCCAAGGTATATGGTCCGAGAAGCTAGACATGACCAAGGTTCTGTTTAATACTAAAACAATTAATACACACAACACATAATATTATAAAAAAGAGTGTGGCAGAGTTGCCTTCCATTAATAGTAATACCTTCATAGGTTATTTACATTCTAAAGGCGGGGTACAACTTTTTCATCTAAATCTTCTAAAAAATAAGCACATATACCAGCTACTGAGGTGATAAGATATGACCCCTCCCAATTAGGCCGTAGTTTTCCCCATGTTGAGTTTTTTGCAGTACCCACAACTTTCCTCAGTATTAAGTCATCAAGGGCTAATGGCCTTACTCTCACACTGGTATCATAACCCTGCTTGAGTTTCTTTTGATAATTTGCTAGCTGAACCATGACAGTTTCTCTTCGCTCCTCAACCAAGTCTAGACTTTTTTCTAATAGCTGTCATTGTTGTCTGGAGTGAACAAGCTTGTCCTTAATGTCAAAAATCCAGTTTCTAGAGGGATCACTGCCTCAGATTAGTCTAACCAAGTCTGACAAGTTTGAAAGATTTTAATAAATTTTTTAAACTCAAAATTTTGTTTGTCTTCATCCACACAGCCACAGGCCACATCTTCCTAGACTATAAGCCTTAATTCTAAAATTCTTTTTTATTTTAATTTTTTTACTCCTATCTAACTATATCTATTTTATTTTAATTTTTTACTCCTATCTAACTATATTTATTTTATTTATTTTTAAAAACCTAGGATTATTAATATATATATATGTGTGTGAAAGCATGGACTATTATTGTTATTAATTATTATTATATTGAATAAATAGGTTTTGAATTTATTAGCTGAGACACAAACTTTTAATTTGGAAAACTGTAAAATACGTTTGCACCTTGCTCTGATAGTTGATAGGATTGACTTGCAAACAATTTCCCCGTGGCCCATTAAATCTGGAAGATCACGGGCCTGATTTCATCCAGTCACGCGATGAACTTCTGGAGTTGATTGAAGATAACACTTAGCCCACTATGAAATTATGATAGGGCCCACTAATGGAGGCTTGCGTGGCCACAAGTTAATAGTAGCATTGGGCTGACATTTAGAATTTTTTTTTTTTTAAAATAAATTCCCATCCCGAACTAAGCTGATCATGAGCAATTTGGGTTCAGCTCAATAAAAAACTCGTATATATCTATTTTTTTTAATAAATAAGCCAAGTTTAAGCCTTAGTTTTAGATTTGTTTAATAAACAAGCCGAGTCCGAGTAAAAAATTTGTTCACGAACAAGATTGTGAGTTATTAGACTTGATACAAAACAATTCAAGCATAGACTCATTTATAAGTTTATATGTGTTAGGTGAATATACTCATTATACATAATGACATGGCCAACATGGGACCACTATCCATTACCTTAATTTTTTCATTCCCTCTAAACTGTTTAAGAACCATTTTTTACTAAAGTTACATTTAAAAATAAATTAATTAATTAAGTGGACCACATATGATCATTTCTTATCAATCATCTAAAGTAAAGTTAGGAAATATTTTAGTATTTTTTCATTCATAATAGTTACAAACAAGTATTTTTCTAGTTCTTCACCATCTAACGTGAATGTAAAAATTGTATTTTGAACAATTGCTAAAGCTACAAACAAGGAATGATGAATGAATGAATTTAATTATGTAAATTTTTAATTTGAATAATGGCTAATCATAAGTAGGACTAGATGCATGATAAAATGAGTATACAAGAAATTACTGGCCAACTCCGTATGGTTGCCCGTAATGCTAAGAGTTATACATTATATCTTACATTGATGGGTTTGTTTCTGTCTTCTCTCTTGTTTTTGTATTGCTGATATGTTTCCCTGGTTATCTAACAAGTTATAGATCAACAGCTAAAATGTGGGGCCCTGGTGCTGAACAAGGAGGAATAATTCAAGCGTCGTCATGCAAACTTGATCTTAAGGAGTCCTACTACAGAATGTCTCAACCACAAGCATATCCATTAGCCCAAGATCAGCAATCGCATCCACTAATTAACACACAGGTATTACTTGTCATCACATTTGAGCTAAGCTTCATACTCTTGTACCCACAACTTGAACCCAGCCTTCATCCTATTCTTATAGGAAGAATAGGTACTATATCAGTTTAGTTCAAGTCGATGACACTTATTTATATTAAAGATACTAATTGTGGCTAAAAAGAGGAGCTGAAACCGATAAATTAGAAGATTATGATATAAAGTTTTAGCTTTTATAAAGTTAAGCTGTCAATGTTAGGCCAAACAAAAGTAGTTGAGTTTGGATAAGTCTCCAAATAATAGAAGATTATATAGAATAGTGTAGGCTTCAGCTTATCTATTATATTCTTTAACTGGAATTATGACTTATATTAGACTAGTCAAATTAAGTTAGAGCTATGACTAAATTCCCTCATGAGGCTACATAATCATGACCATGGTGTCCACCAAGCCTTGACCTACTTGTTGTGTCCCAAGCATTTTAGTGGATGATCAAAATTCTCAATGAGAGTTTATTTTTAAACAAGACAAGTGGACCTTCCTTCAGCCTCCATTACGTATGCTCTTTGTCTTCCTTTTCTACACGTGGCATACTTCAAAATCAGGTGAAATCCTTGAAAGAAGGCCCTATCTCATGATGTGGTGGCCACTATCTCTGATTCTTTTTCTTTTTTTCTTTAATCAAAATTTGTGTTTGTCTGGGGCATTGTTTTTGTTTGTTTATCTTCGAAGGTTAAGGACGTCGGGTCTTGCCACTGTGGTATTGGTTTTCTCTAATTGGCCCACATGGATCCATCTCATTGGTTCACTAATCTACCTTGTGCAACTATTAATTCCAGCTTGTGTTTTTATGAATTACACATGTAATAAATGTGATTAGCATGAACTAAATGACGCTAGCTTATCTAATAGTAACTAACTACTAACTCTACTTTGACTATTTGACTTTATTGCATTTGTCCATCCCAAGATAAGCCTTCTACTCCAATCACAGGCAGCCCATGATTCAAAGAGGAGAAGGTGTGAAAACCTTGAGAAGGAAGTGCGTTCCCTCAAACTTAACTCGTCCTTCATGAATACGTAACAAGAAAAACTACCATTTATTACTTACCAAAAGAAAATTAACATCGATATGCTTGCATTCTAGATATTTAATTCTTATAATCTAATTATTTGCTTCTTTATTCCTTGTGAACTTTTCAGATTTTTAGAAACATGCCAGTATCTTGCAAATTATAATGCTTGAAATTGTTACTTAAGTATTTTTCTAACATTAAATTTTGTGTCGACCATTCTTTTTGGTTCAATTGCAAATGATTATTTTATTAGTCCACTACCAGTAGGACAAGAAATGGTCTATGGCTTTATTCTGATTCTTGATTCAATTAATAAGTAAACCACGCTAGTTGTTTTTACTTTGAGTTATCAATAGAAGAAAGGTTTTCATTTTCGATGAAGCATAATGCAAAATAATAGGTTCTACTTGTAGACATTGAGACATCAGCAACTGGTTTATATTTATGTGCTAAAGCATCTTGCTTTATGGTACCTATAAAAAAATTATATGCATCTCTCTTTTTGGTTTAGTATTAGCACTCTTCAACTTTTTCATTTTCTTTAGAGTTTTCATATTTTGTCACTACTTTGTCAATAGTGGAATTTTACGTTCTGGTGGAGCTTTCACGTGCTTTGCCAACTACCAGCTCACAGTATTTATGTGATTATATCTAGTACACTGTGTCATGTTCCTGACATTTTATTTTCTCATATATCTGTCAGATTTTATTGCTTGTAATATGGTTTATTTGATTATTTGTACCCTGAAATATAAATGGTTCCTGGGTTCACTAAAACACATGCTTGCTTAAGAATTTTCTATTTATACAAATGATTATCATGGATTTAAAACATTCCTACTTAAGAAACCGGCTTTGCTGATATTCACATTCTGGTATTTGCAGAAGCATGTTCAGCGTTGCCATATTTGTAAATTAGGAAAAACTTGCTACCAACTTTTACAAGTTAACTTATTAGCTGCAATTAAGCATGAGACCATCATTTTTATAGTTGCTGTTATCCATTTATTTGCTTCATCTGAACTGTTAACATATATAGTGTTGTGAGCTCTAGGCCCAGTTAGGTTACTTGTATAGCACACATATTTACTTGTACTGCACACATATGCCTCCTATATAAAGGCACCTATGTATATTCTTTCATTGAGAAATACATTAAGTATTTTTAACATGGTATCAGGGCCACTGCTCTAACCTTTTCTTCGCAGTCTTGTCTTTATTGGTGTCACTATTCTCAACATTGCTTCCGCCGTCACAACCGCTGTTGCAGCCTTTCGCCATAGGACTTTCGATGCCTTTCAACCGTCATCCTTGGGTTCCGGACCTGCAGCCGCCATTGTTGAGAAGTCCCGCACCACACAAGACCACTGCACTTATCATTTTCGCTGCTCATCTTGCTCTGAAAAGAATTTTTCAGGTACCACAGTGATCATCTCGCCCTAATCTACTCAATCGTGGAAACCTCATCGTCATCGAAGCTTACACATGCCCTCACGCGCCTCCAAAAGGTTCTGCAGACAAGATCACGCGCCGCCACGCGCTGTCAGACCTATTCACGCACCGCCACGCGCTTACACGCGCTAGTTCTGCACCTCCTGACGTCAGCCCTAGGTGACGTCGTCTGCTGACATCATCGTCCACATCTGCTAACGTCACCCACCACGTCAGCTGACGTCATCTGTTGACTTGAGAGCGTTAACCATTGACTTTGACTAGTGTTGACCGTTGACTTTTTTACCATAGTTGACTTTTGCAATTCAGGTGCTCCTTACCCAGTTTTTCGCGTAGATTTCATTTTTACGGTCTGTTTTTGCATATTTTGCTTCTAAATGAAGAATAAGGACATGTCTTCTTCTTATTGCAACAATCGTCGCAGCCAATCCATCAAACGTTTTTACAAATTTTGCAAACGTTTTGGCCACAATATTGAGACTTGCTATCATCGCAACAAATCAGCTGTTTCAATTTTTGCTAGTACTGTTGCTGACACTGAGAGTGTCCAACCAATGGCTCCTATCTCTGCACAATCTAAGTCTTCTAGATCCACTTTCTCCATTTTCAGAGATGACCTTATAAATATCATCGCCAATGTCATACGTATGGTTGGTAATGCATCTTATTCTTCTTCTCTCTCAGCTTTATCCGGTATGTCTCCTACCTCTTAGCTTATGGATTCTGCTTGTTGCAATCACATGACACCTCACTTGTCCTTATTTTCTGACCTTAAACCTGCACCACACCCTCTTAATATTCGCACAGCAAATGATTCCACAATGTCTGGTCATAATATAGGTTCAGTTTCAATCTCCAACCTCTCAGTTCCTGGAGTCTTTAATGTTCCTGACCTTTCTTATAATTTATTTTCTGTGGGATAATTAGCTGAGTTAGGTTATCACATTACCTTTGATTATTCTGGGTGCATTGTGCAGGATCCTAGGACGGGACAGAAGCTTGGGACCGATCCTAGAGTTGGGCGTATGTTTCCCGTGGACAACCTTCGTCTTCCACTTGTTGCTCTTGTTTCTGTTGTTGTAGCTACTGTAGTTTTTTCCACTCCTTCCCTTGCACTTTGGCATGCTTGACTTAGTCACGCATCTTCCTCTCGAGTACAACAATTGGCTTCTAAAGGTTTGTTAGGTTCAGTGTCTACAAAAAATTTTGATTGTGTTTCATGTCAGTTAGAAAAACAACCAGTTTTGCCTTTCAATACTAGTGAATCCATATCCACTGATATCTTTGACCTTATTCATTCTGATGTTTGGGGGCCTTCCTCTGTCTCTAGTATTGGTGGGTCCAGATATTTTGTTGTCTTTGTTGATGATTACTCTCACTATAGTTGGATTTTTAATATGAAACATCGTTCTGAATTATTGGAAGTATATTCTAATTTTGCAAAAATGGTTGAAACTCAGTTTTCCAGACGCATCAAAATTTTTCGATCTGATAATGCTCTTGAATACACTCAATATGCTTTCCAAGCTGTTTTGCATTCCTATGGCACTGTTCATCAACTAATTTGTCCAGGTACCTCTCAGCAAAATGGTAAAGCCGAACGAAAACTTCATCATATTCTTGACACTGTTCATGCTCTCTTTCTCTCTGCTAAAGTTCCTGCTCCTTTTTGGGGTGAAGCTGCTCTTCATGCTGTTCATATTATTAATCACATTTCGAGTTCTGTTATCCAAAATCAAACTCCATATGAGCGCCTTTTTGGGTCACTTCCAGACTATCACCACCTTCGCTCCTTCGGTTCTGCTTATTTCGTTCTTCTTCAGCCACATGAGCATAACAAACTAGAGTCTCAGTCAAGGCTTTGTTATTTTCTTGGCTATGGCGAAACTCAAAAGGGGTATAGTTGTTATGATCCTATCTCTCATGGTCTTCATATCTCCTGTAATGTTGTCTTTTGGGAACATCGCCTCTTTGTTGAGTTCTCTCATTTCAATGCTTCCTTGTCTTCCTCCTCTGTCTTAGATCTTTTTTCAAATGAGGCACATATTCCTTCTGTAGCTGCTCCTGATCCTCCTGTAGTTGCTCCTGATTCTGTTGCTGTAGATTTCTCTATCCAACCACCAAATATCACTGATCCCTTTCCTAGTTCACCCTTTAATGAACAGGGGAAAGATGAACAGGTTGAAGACGAGCTACCCAACCCCAATCCTGAGCTTGGGCCTCTTGCTCCTACTCTGCCTGAAGATCTTGCACAAGACATTCCACCTCGTCACTCAACTCGGGTAAGATCTATTCCTGCACATTTACTTGACTATCATTGTTACACTGCTCTTGCTACACTATACGAGCCTCACACCTATCGTGAGGCTTCCACTGACCCTTTATGGTAGATTGCAATGAAAGAGGAACTTGATGCATTATCTAAAAACCATACTTAGGATTTGGTGACACTTCCTCCTGGGAAATCTGTGGTTGGTTATAAGTGAATCTACAAGATTAAGACTCGCTATGATGGGTCCATTGAGTGTTATAAAACTCGTTTTGTTGCAAAAGGTTTTACACAAGAGTATGGGATTGATTATGAAGAGACCTTTACTCTGGTTGCTCATATCTCATCTGTTCGTACCCTCTTAGCTATTGCTGCTGCCAGTAAATGGGACCTTTTTCAGATGGATGTCAAAAATGCATTCCTTAATGGGGATTTAAGTGAAGAAGTGTATATGCAACCTCCTCCTGGTCTTTCTGTTGACTCAAACAAGGTTTGTCACCTTCGACGTTCACTTTATGGCCTTAAACAAGCTCTACGACTTTGGTTTGCCAAATTTAGCTCTACCATCTCTCACTTGGGTTACATGGCCAGTCACTATGATTCTGCCTTATTTCTTCGTCACACTGACAAAGGCACTATTTTACTTCTCTTATATGTGGATGATATGATCATAACTGGTGATGACTTCAGTGGCATTCAAGAACTCAAGGCTTTTCTCAGTCAGATGTTTGAGATGAAAGATCTTGGACATCTCAGCTACTTCTTAGGTCTTGAAATCACTCATTCTACAGATGGACTTTATATTACTCAAACCAAGTATGCCTCTAAACTCTTGTCTCGAGCTGGACTCACTGATAACAAGACTGTTGACACTCCAGTTGAGCTTAATGCACATCTGACTCCCTCAGAGGGTAAACCATTGTCTAATCCCTCTCTTTACAGACGCTTGGTTGGCAGTTTGGTTTATCTCACTGTTACCCGTCCAGACATTTCCTATGCTGTTCACCAAGTGAGCCAGTATCTGTCTGCTCCACGATCGACTCACTATGCTGCTGTTCTGCGCATTCTTCGATACCTAAAGGGCACTCTCTTTCATGGTCTTTTCTACTCTACTCAGTCTCCTCTTACTCTCCGTGCATTTTCTGATGCTAATTGGGCAGGAGACCCCACTGATCGTAGGTCCACCACTGGTTATTGCTTTCTTCTTGGTTCTTCTCTGATTTCTTGGCGAAGTAAGAAACAAACTCATGTGGCCCGCTCCAGTACTGAAGCAGAATATTGTGCCCTTGCTAATACTATATCTGAGCTCCTTTGGCTACGATGGCTTCTCAAAGACTTAGGTGTGTCTACATCCTTTGCTACTCCACTTTATTGTGACAACCAGAAAGCTATTCATATTGCTCACAATGATGTCTTCCATGAACGAACTAAACACATCGAGATCGATTGTCATTTTATCCATTTTCATCTTGTCCATGGTGCTCTCAAGTTGATCTCAGTCTCCTCTAAAGATCAACTTGCAGATATCTTCACCAAATCACATCCTAAGAGACGCCTTCGTACTTTGGTTGACAACCTCAAGTTGGTCTCACATCCACCTTGAGTTTGAGGGGGGCTGTTAACGAATATAGTGTTGTGGGCTTTAAGTCCAGTTAGGTTACTTATATAGCACACATATTTACTTGTACTGCACACATATGCCTCCTATATAAAAGCACCTATGTACATTCTTTCATCAAGAAATACAATACTATTACATTCAGTATTTCTAACATGAACAAAATATTTATTTTATCTTTTTTTAAATTGGTTTCGTTAATTACCTGAAAATATTTTCTTTTTCATGGCTTTTGTTGTGCTGGGCCAATTATAAGCTTTAATGCATTTGCTTCACAAGTATGCGACTTGTATGTCGATTATACTTTTTCTTTTTGTTTCTACAGTAATGTCCCATTTCCATAAAAGTAGTCATAGTGATATCCTCTATGGTTGAACTTTTACTTATTTAAAAAAATTTGAACTTTTACTGGATTTAGCAGCAATAGCTAAGTTTTAAATGTAGTCAGATCCTACTTGTGAACTGTTAAGCGAACCCAACTTTTTTGAAGCCCTCCTTTTTGCTAGCTCCTCTTTCTAATTTTCCAAGCCATAGCAAAAGTTCATTGTGAAACTCATTTGGTTTAGGTGGTATGCTATTCTTGGGATGGATGACCTGGCTGTCAAACATATGTTGGAGGTCCTAGCGTGTAGTCATCAACCCAAGACAACGCAGAAGTTATTCCTGAGAGACTTTCTTTAAATTGTTCAGGTGATTTATATTCTATTAATTATCCTTTTATTTTTTTTCCCCCACTCCCTTTGATTTGTAAGTTACGCACCCCATTTATGGAGGGTAAACTGGGTTTCAGCATCACTCTTTTGAACTCCTAGTTGTACCTAATTTGTTTTGGAGTGGGGCTGGGATGGTTATATGTAGAACTCATATTTGATTCTCTTCATGCTCTTTTGAACTCCTAGAAAATGTTTTAGGTAGAGGCTAACTAGAGTTTGCTCCTTCCCTTTCCTCTGCCAGTCAAAGTAGCTTCTTTTCTATTTTTGGTTAACCATCTTCAAAATTGTAGGTCTTGTGCATAGCCTTTTCAAAGCTATTTGATCCTTTTCCCATTTCTATTGGGTCATATTCTATAATTTTTTCACTTATACAGGGGGTTATTTAATTTTCAACTTTTTGGTGTTGGCAATCCTCCCTCCCCACAAAACATTATGAAATTTCTAATGTGTGGTACTATATATTCTTCTGTAGATTTCGATTTGATGAAAGTTGCATAGATTACAAATATTATGAATATCAGCTTGCTGAAGAGGAAAAGGCTCTTTCGCAGACAAGTGAATCCCAATCATCTCACAGTGGTTAGTAGTTGAATCTTGATGAAATGGTTTTGGCGGTTCTTGGGTATGGATGCCAAATGCAATTTTTTTTTTTTTTTTTTTTCCCTGTTGTCACATGCCTACAATTGTTCAACCAATGAAAATGACTTTGGTTTTAAGTCGATAATGAGTTTAGAAAGCATGCCTGTGCAAAAATGTTGTCATCATCTCTGTTAATAAGATACCATATATATGACAATAATAAGTCATATCTGTGAAACATCATTTATGCATTCAATTTTTTACATTAGTTTTCTTTGTTAAATGCAGCCAAGAATCATGTTATTATGTGATCATGTTTTTAGCTTATAATACTTACTAATTAGCAAGTAAAAGGCTATTGAAGAACAAAGGAGCAAGACCAAGCCATATTGAGGAAAAAAAAAAACTATAGCCGCGTTTTAAACACGGCTAGAGTATGTCCCCTATAGCCACTTTTTATAAACACGGCTAGAGTACGTCCTATAGCCGCATTTCTAAAAACGCGACCATTGGTCCTAGCCTATAGTCACGGATTTTAGGCCAAGGTTGTAAACGCGGCCTAAAAAAACGCGACTATAAGCCAAATCGTCCGATAGCCACGTTTTTCTGAGCTATAGCCGCGTTTTAAAAACACGGTCATAGAACCTTTTTTTTTTGTAGTGTAGTAAATGTGCATTACCAATAAAAATTAAAAATTGACATTTTGATTTTCAAATATGTATCTTATTTTTTATATGTGTGTGTCTTATCTGCTTTGATAATATGAATTTTTTTTTTTTCTTTCCATTTCCTACTTTGGACATTTATCTTCAGAATAGCCAGGACCACCGAAATAAAAATGAGTCCCACTACCTCCACTCTTATCATTTTGTACGTCTATATTATAGCAAGGTTTCATTGCATCTGGAACCAACCTTTCGACCTCAGCATCTATAAAATTTCCTTTTGAATCCACGTATTGAATATTTTGAACATAACTTGCTTTTCCATAGCCTTCATTTGGAAAATGGCCACTTCCCATTTGAGTTTTTGTGTGAAGGCCCCCAGGTTTGGAGTTGTAAATCTATCCACCCCAATCAAGTTTGGTAGCGCTACTCGCTAAATATGTGAAGATGGATTGAAGCCAATATCTCACAACTGATTATTCACTTTGAACCACCAATTTTCATTGTTCTAAAGCATTCAAGGTTAAGACTTTCGTGATCAATATGTAAGAAAGGCATGTGTATAGCAAGCATAATTTGCAGAAAAGAATTTTTTGTCCATTACCTTGTAATTTGTATATGGTTATCCCTATGTGGACTTGATTCGAGCTGTAGCTGGAAACATCTACTTTAGGAGATTTAGGACAATGTTCTTGTTTGTTTGCACAAAACCAGGACATTCAAGATTTTGGCAACCCTTTTTTTGATAGAATAAGTTAGTTCTCAGAAGAAACTTACATGGAATTTTTACAAGAAATTATACACGGTAAGGGTAACTATATGTTTTGATTTGGCAAGCATGCAATTGATGAGAGTAGGTTGACGAAATTCCTAATGTAAAATTAAATTTTATCCTGGAAGGAAATAAGTAAACTTACAGTCTTGTGCGCACCCAAAATATAGTCAATGGGTTAAACCTGTACTTGGGCTCACAGCCTACTTGTATTGTGGGCTTTGGGTTTCCTAGTATGGATAGTCCTTGGCCCAAAGACCCAATTGCACTCACTCTTGACTCTACGAATTTCCCTCTTTTTCCTCACAAGGCTACTCTCTTTGCTTTTGATATGGCTACTTTCTTTCCTCTCATTTTTCTCCCCAGAATTGCCCACTCCTCACTCTTACTCTATTCTCTTATTTATAGCTCAAGATGAGTGGTGGTATTATGATTACCTCCTGACATCACTCGTGTGGATGGGGGTTCAATTCCATCGTTCCTAAGTGGATGCTCCGTTGGGAACGATGGTAATAGCATCGGAACTGGTTCCCACCGCCCAAAAGACTGCTCGACAACGATATTCCCCAAGGCAATACCGGGTTGTGGAGAACCTGAGTACCCCCGAGTAACCGCACTCCCGACCAAGATGGATTCATTATGATTTTTGGGCCTAGATCAATCCTCTAAGTGTGTCCAAATGGAGGTTATAAATCCAACAGGGATGGGGCCATGTACTGCACCACTGGGCCAGCGCTCAAGGCCCAAATGGCCAGGGGTCTTTCCTATATAGTTGTGCCTGGGGCCTTGCCCGTACAATAGCCCCCCGTTGATACGTGCCTAGCTTCTGAGGACGAATCAAGGAAAATAGGTGCTAGAAACCTCTTGGCGAGCTCAACCATCAGTTGCCAAACGGATATGATGGCCATTAATGCACTCTCAAAAGGGGCGTTGCGCCAGGCTGTCAGGTTTAACCGCCATCATTACCTGATGGTTCACAAACCAAGGCTGCGCGTGCGGGAGTTACAAAAAGAAGCCAAAGATATATTTCCTGCTTCTTTTCATTAAATGCCTCCCTCCTATAAATAGTGCTGTCTGACCCATCTCGTTACTTTTTATGCCCCCACTTCTTACAATCTATCCTCTACTGAGCATACATTCTCAACCAAGATTTTCAACTTCTAGAGCCAACAGTAAGTTCTTATACCCATTCCTCTTCTCTTTTAAAGTCTTTGTTTTTATTCCTTCTCTATTTCAAAATTCATAAATGGGGTATTCTCACCTTCTAAACACTGAGGCATCCCTTGCTAACTTTAGAACCACCTACAGGGTTCCTAAGGATGTAGAGATAGCTTACTACCATGAGGGCAACATTGCCCTTGAACGGCACCCCCAGGTAGTGTTTTTCCCATTGATGGTCATCTTAGAAAGGGGTCAGGTTTCCCGTGGACCCTTTATACTTAGGACACTTAGGTTTTACGAGTTGAGCCCCGACCAACTCCCTCCCAATTTTTACCAAGTAGTGAGTTATGTCAACCGTTTAAACCAACTATACAGATTGCAACTAGACCACCACAATATCAATTTCATGTACAGCTTGTGCGATAATATTAGGACAGATTATTACCTGAAGGTGAAAGACGTACGGGTACGGCTTATATCATGCCTACCTAATTCTAATAGGAATTCGATAGGAGAGTATGTCCGGGTGAGCGGCAACTAGCATGCCAACGAGCTCACCTACCCAACCTCACCCCGAGACGTTGGTCGGTACCGCATATAACTAACTATCTATACTTGTGTTTTACTTACCTTTGTCATTATCTAAAAACGTATTTGTTGTTGTTATTGTTGTTGATGTTTGTTTTTTTTTTTTTTTTTTTAACAGACGGAAAAATATTCAAGCTGGACATCAGAGCCATACATGTGAAGGACCTAAACTTTGTCCTTCGATCGGAGATTTTGTAAACTTTGACGGGTAGCTCTGAGCATCTCATTTGATACTCAGTTGCACTCCGGTTTATTCCACCTAGTAGCCGTTTAGGCAAGCATTGTTAGCAGATAGCCCATTACTTTCCTATATAGATGTATGCCTTCCCAATTTTCTCCCTCCCGACCTAACAGTAGGTGAAGCACGAGATATTGGTCCCTGATTAGTTAGAGCAAAATCTCTAATTTCTGTGAGAGATGCCTCGGCCGATTCTGTTTTTCAAGGACGTGCCGTCCACAGGCCTGTTGAGGAGCCTAGTGCCGTGGTTCAGCCACCCGAGCAGGCAGAGGCCGAATCAATAAACTCCTCCGAAGTAGAAGTCGAACAAGAAGAAGGCAACATGGTGACCCGCAGGACAATGACAATTGAAAGGTTTATTCCCAGTACCCGACCTCCAGCTCAACAATAGCAACAGCCGACCCCAGGTAAGGATCAACATCCTCCACCCTCCCAAACTCAAAAAAGCAGAGTATCGCGGACCCTCCCCGAACGCAAGAAGAAGCCCCTACAAGGACTCCCCCAGCCACCGCGATAGGCAATATTGTTATACGAGAGCCCGTTGGCGGAGCTTTCCCTGTTTAGCAACTCGGGTCTAACATGGCATCCTCTTCCACACGTTCGGCAGTGGGGTGGCAGACTATTTTCAGGCTCGGGAACGAGCCCCTCCCTGTGATAGCCAGTGTGAGGACTTGGGCTCAGGGCAAGGGTGCTCGGGTAGTGCGGAGCCTGGGCTAAGGCTTGTAGCTCCCGAAGGACATGCACTTCTTTTCAGGTGGTGCAGACAAATCCCTATCCTCCCGACTTCAGTGGCACACAATACGGTAACACGTTATTCTTTTATTTTCTTTTCTCTTCTCACGTTTGTTGTCATTGTAATTATAAACAGCACAACTGGCCTACATGCTTGAGGACAGGCTCAAAGAGGCCGCCGAGGATGCTGACCGAGAGCGAGCACTAAAAGACATCACAGTGGCCATGGCAAAGGATAAAGGTAAAGCTGCCGGGGACACTAAAAAAAGGGTGAGGAAGGCTGAGAAAGCCTAGGCGCTGGTCGAGCAAAAGTTGACAGAGACGGGAGAAAAAATGGGGGATATGGAGCTCAAGCTAGCCGAGGCAGAAAGCTTAGGACTGGCGTAGGCTACCGAGATAGCGGAATTGAGGGCAGCCTTGGCAGTAGCTGAGGATAAATGGTACAACGTAGGCTTCTAGGACGCCGAGAATTCTGCGGAGCCTGTTGTTCTCCAATCGCGACGCCATGGGTTTGGTAAGGGGTGGGTAGCTGCTTTGCAAGCCATAGGGTTCTCGATGACTCACCATCGAGAAACCCCGAGCAGATTTCCTACCTGGATCCTACTCCCCCTCTAGTTCAAAATCCTGTAGAGGCGAAAGAAGAGGGAGACACTCCAAGTATGAGGGCGTTGATGGAGGCCATTAACTTCCATGTGGAGTTGGTGGATCTTGAGATAACCAGCAACCCTAATGCCTTGTCGCATAGCAACCCAGCCTCTACTCCGAACTCTGCCGCACAGCCTGCCCCAGCCGAACATGCCGCCAACATCGTTGATGATCCAATAGTTTGAAAGACTTTTGATTCCTTTATTTGCTTTCCTTTTTACTTTCTTTGGTTTTCTTATGGTCGCCGGGCTGTGGTGATAGAACAATTGTTTTATTTTACTCATTGCCCAGTTCATTTACTTGCAATCACTGGGATGTAGTGACAAAACACCAGCTTTGTTTAAGTTTGTGGAAAATTTTTATTAATGTCTTGCCTTTGTGAACAGTCTTCATTAATGCATTTGGAATTGAATTATTTTGGTTATGTTTTCCTTTGCTTAAGTGAGTTAGGATGTCATTTTGACTGGAAACCTAGGTCAGAACGCTTATACTTTTAGATTAAATGAAAAACAGAGTCAAGTTTCAAACTGTCTGGTGATGAAGATTGAATCGAGGACAGGTCTCTATCCTTAGATAGAATTTTGAAATTAGGATTCCATTTGTTCGGTGATGAAGATCGAACCGGGCACAAGTTTCTGTCCTTGGATAAAATTTGAAATTAGGTTTCTGCCAGTCCGGTGATGAAGATCGAACCGAGCACAAGTTTCTGTCCTTAGATAAGATTTGAAATTAGGTTTCCGCCTATCCGGTGATGAAGATCGAACCAAGCACAGGTTTCTGTCCTTAGATAAAATTTGAAATTAGGTTTCCACATGTCCAGTGATGAAGATCGAATCGGACACAGGTTTTTATCCTTAGATAAAATTTGAAATTAGGTTTCCACCTATCTGGTGATGAAGATCGAATTGGGCACAAGTTTTTGTCCTTAGATAAAATTTGAAATTTGGTTTCCTTCACATTTGTTGATCGAGGTTAGTAAATTAATAGTGATGGAACCAAAAGTATGAACACATCTATATGAATAAACATCGCCCTTATATTACTTAACATTACACACATAAGACATTATACCCAATCCATACTCATGTGCACCAACAGTCAATGGTAAAACTTATTTAGATTGTGAATATTCCAATGTCTGGGGAGTGGTCTTTCGTCTAAGTCTTCCAAATAGTACGCTCCTGTGCTAGCAATGGCGGTAACTCTGTAAGGCCCTTCCCAGGCCGAGGCCAACTTACCCGTATTAGTGTCTCGCATATTTCCTACCACTTTCCGCAACACTAAGTCCTTAGCGTCAAATTCCCTTGTCTTCACATCCCGGTTGTACCACCGGGCAAGCTTCTACTAATACTCGACCAGACGTATAGTCGCTGATTCTCGGCATTCCTCTAACAAATCTAAATGCCTCACTATTAATTCGTCATTCTAGGCAGGGGAAAATCCCGTAACTCGTGCACTACATAGGTTTACCTCGGCTGGTATAACTACCTCTGCCCCGTAGGTTAGGGAAGATGGAGTTTCTCCCGTGGACCTTCCAGGGGTTGTATGATATGCCCATAAAACATTGGGCAGCTCCTCGACCCACCTTCCTTTTGCACCCTCCAATCTTTTCTTTAACCCATGTAAAATTTCTTTGTTGGTGGCCTAAGCTTGGCCGTTGCTCTGCAGCTAGGCCGGGGTGGAATATCTATTCTTAATGTCCAAATCACTACAAAACTTGTGAAAAGTTTTACTATCAAACTGCAACCCGTTGTCAAATACCAGGGACTCCGGCACTCCAAATCTTGTAACTATATTTCTCTACACAAACTTCTTAACATCTACATCCCATATATTGGCTAACGCGACCTCCGCCCATTTAATGAAGTAGTTCACGGCTACTAAAACAAACCTTTGATTGCCCATGGCCCGAGGAAACGGACCGACAATGTCTAGCCCCCGCAATGCGAAGGGCCAGGGGCTGCTGACGAGATTTAGACTTCCTACTAGCTAGTGGATCAATGAGGCGTGCTTCTGGCACTGTTCACGCTTCCGCACGTATTCGATAGCATCCTTCTGCATTTGCAGCCATCAAAACCCCTAGGTCATCGCTTAGTTTGCCAATGAGTGTCACCCAACATGACTGCCGCACACCCTCTCATGGAGTTCAACCAAGAGTTCATTAACTTTCTTGGGGCTCAAGCATAAAAGATACAGGCCCCCAAAAGACCTCTAGTACAGCTTATGGTCTGCTGACAACCAGTACCGAGCGGCTACCCGGCGTACCCTTCCAACTTCCTTTTCATCATTTGGCACCCGGTTTTCGGCCAAAAAGTCAATGATTGGGTCCATCCAGCATAGCTCGGACATCACGACCACCGAAACACCTACTGCTGCGTTAATACTTGGTTCCTCCACGAGCTTCACTTTGATTAACCAAGGTACCTCCTCAGTCATTGATAATGCTAAAGTGGCCAGAGAGTCTACATGCCGATTCTACCCCCGGGCTACTTGGATCACATTTACTTTAAAAAACTGGCTCATAACCTGCCTTACCACTTGCAAGTACTCCTTCATTCGAGGATCCCGAGCTTCGAAACTGCCCTGTACCTAACTAACCACCAATAGGGAATTTGAGTAAATCTTAACTTCCTATGCACCCATATCCAGAATAGCTCTCAATTCAGCAAGCAAGGCTACGTACTCAGCCTCGCTGTTGGAAGCCCTAAAACCCAACCTAAAATAATGTTCCAGTCTTATCCCTTCTGAAGTGATGATAACAATTCCAGCTCCAGCTCCCATTGCACTAGACTCGCCGTTCATAAATACCTTTCACGGGTGAGCACCCACATGACAAACCACTTCTATCTCCCTCCTCGGGGAAAATTTTGCAACAAAATCTGCAAGAACCTGGCCGTTCACCGAACTTCTTAACCTGTACCTAGTGTCAAAAAAGCTAAGCTAGGTCCCCCATTTAGCTATTCGGCTCATGAAGTCAAATCTCTTCAACAACGACTGCAAAGAATACTCAATTAGCACATAGACTATGTGAGTTTGGAAATAGTGAGGCAGCTTCCTTGTAGCGTGCACTAGTGCTAACACCAGCTTCTCCAGGGGTAAGTACCTTGTCTTGGCATCAACCAAGGTCTTGCTGACATAATACACTGGCTGTTGCACTCCTTCATCCCTCAAAAGCACGGCACTCAAGGCCTGCTTTAACACCTAGATATACATGAATAAATCCTCCCTAGGTTCTAGGGCTATTAACATAAGTGCCTGCACCAAATATTCCTTCAAATTCTAAAAAGCCTTTTCACACTCCTCATTCCACTGAAACCCCTTCCACTTTTTCAAAAGCTGGTAAAACGGACGGCAACGATCGGCAAACTTGGAAATAAACCTGTTAAGGGTAGCTAACATGCTGGTCAGTACTTGGACTTCCTTTGGATTACTTGGTGGCTTGAGGCGCTTCACGGCTTCAATCTGCTCGGAGTTGACTTCTATTCCTCAGTTAGTGATCAAATACCCTAAGAACTTGCCAACCCCACTTAAAAAGCACACTTGTCAGCATTGAGGCACAACTTGTGTTGTCGGAGTACTTCGAACACCTCTTTGAGATCGTCAATATGCTACGTCTCCTGTTTTCTCTTCACCACCATATCATCGATATACACCTCAACTGTATGCCCAATCTTGTCTCTAAACATTCTTGTCATCATCCGTTGATAAGTGGCTCCAGCATTCTTTAACCCAAATGGCATCACGATATAGTGGTAATTGGCATTAGGGGAAATGAATGATGTCTTCTTCTAATCCTCGATGGCTAGGGCAATCTGATGATAACCTTGGAAAGCATCTAGGAAGCTCATCCTCAGGTGCCCATACGTGGCATCTACTAGTTGATCGATCTTCGGCATGGGGAATTAGTCCTCTGGGCATGCTCGGTTCAAGTCAGCAAAGTCAATACAAAATCTCCATTTTCCATTCTTCTTTTTTACCACCACGGTATTTGCAAGCCACTCCGAAAAGAAAATCTCCTTTATTGCCTCAGCTTCCTTAAATCTCTTGACCTCTTACCTAACGGTTTCGACATGCTTCTTAGTCGATTTCCTCAGCTTCTACTTCTTAGGAGGAAACAACAGGTCCATGTTAAGCTTGTGAACTATGAACTCGGGGTCCACCCCGGGCACCTCATACAGGCTCCAAGCAAAAAGTCCACATTCTGTACAAGGAACAGCAACATTTTCACCATATCTTCATCCTTTATACTTGCTCCTATCTGAAAACTTCTGTCATCATCCGACAGTATCCTTACTTTTACTAAATTCTCGGTACAGCTAGCCCCCATTCCCTCTTGGGGTTCCTGTAATTGCTACAAAGGAACCTCCTTGATTGGTTCATTTTGTTTGATTTCCTGGTTAACAACGGCTACCAAGCACTGCCAAGCCACTTGTTGATTTCCCCTTACAATAGCAATACCTTGCTCAGTGTGAAATTTGACCTTCACATGTAAAGTGGATGGCACTGCCCCCATTGCATGAATTCACGGCCTTCCTAGGATCATCATATATGGAGAAAACGAAGCGACCACTATGAACGTTACCGTCACCTCCTTGCCTTCCATATTCACGAGAAGCGAAATCTGCCCCTCTGGGATCACCAACCAACCATCAAACCTGACTAGAGGCGTATCGTACTTGTGAAGATCTTCATTCTCCAGACCAAACCCCTGAACAAGTCGGGATACATTACCTCGTTACCGCTCCCTTGATCTATCAATACCCTTTTCACTATAAAGCCATTTATCCTAGCTGTAACCACCAAAGCATTGTCATGTGGTTGAATCGTTCCCTCTAGATCATCATCATTGAAGGCAATGGGCTCCCGAGTGAACCTCAACTTCTTCTCAAAGGGTTGCTCGACTGTGCAACTTTTTGCTAGCACCACGGCCATTACCTCTTTCCTCTTGGACACTCAAGTACCCTTTAAAGCTGCGTGGATGACTTATATCACTCCTAATGGGGGTGGGTGAGGATTCTCTCGTGGCTGAGTACCCTACCCAGCTTCCTGATTTTTTGGATCCATCACGAACTCTTTCAAGTACCCCACCTTCACCAGTTGCTCTAAATGATCCTTTAACACTTGGCATTGTTTGGTGGTATACGCCCTGTCTCTATGGTAAGTACAGTACAAGTTCTGATTTCTCCTCGACGAGTCACCCCCCATCTTGTTTGGCCACCGAAAGTATGGCTCATTCTTGATTCGATCCACAATCTTGTGCACTGGCTTCTTGAATGTTACATTCACTTCCCCCACCTGCATGCTCGACTCCTGAATCCTCAAATCCTTTCGGGGCCTTGAATGAAAACCCCATTGTCGTGGATGACTTATAATCGGAGCCTTGCCTTTGTTTTGCTGCCGATCATCCTCTAATCTCTTGTATTCTTCAATACGCCTCATTAATTGCCTCATATCCTTGGGTGGTCTCCTCGTCAATGAGTCTTGCAACTCAGAATCCTTGGGCAATCCCAACTAAAAAGTACTCACTGTGATTTTTTCGTTGCCTCCGCCAATCTCATTGTACAACTTCCAATACCGATTGGCGCAGCTGCAGAGGGTTTCCCCAGCCCCTATTTTCATTAATAGCAGTGCATCCACGAGTTACGGAACTCAGCTACAAGTCATGAACCAAACACCAAACTCTTGAATTAGCTCAACAAAACTGTGAATTGAGCCTTTCCTTAATCCATTGAACCACCTCAAAGTAGTAGGACCAAGACTCAAAGGAAATACCTTACACATCAGCGCATTGTTATGAGTGTGCAAAGACATCATTTGAATATAATGACTTACGTGTTTTACTGGGTTTTTCTTTCGATCATAAGTGTTGAACAGCGGCCACGTAAATCTGCTCGTCATTGGAGCCTATTCAATATCCCTCGAGAACGATGACTGGGCAGCTCTGCGTAACGCACGGCTCATAGCATCCATGGCAGCATTCCGGGGTCGTCATTCCTCTAAGGAAATTGAGTCCCGGTCCGCATATTCCTGCGAACAATCCTGATGTCGATGAGATCCGGATTGATGAGACCCTGTTCCATAGCAACCTCCCACATTTGTCGACCCTTCTTCACGTTCTTCGTGGTCTCTTCTCCGACGCCTACCTCTAGCTTCCAACTCCAAATCCCTTACCAACCTACACAAACGTTCAAGTTCCTCATCCCTTCTATCAGAACGATTACGCTCTGAAGCACTGGACATTGTCCGTTATGTTTGAAACGACCCTTCTCCAAGGCCGGACTGCCCTTCCTCCTACTCACACTCCCTATCTTCACGCCTCTTCAGTCTCCTCTCCCACCAAGTAGATCCCTGAGAAGATCTCTCGGAACCACTTTCAGCATAACTCCCTACTTGACTTCTGGACATTTGCCCTATATGCGTCTCGGCAAAACCACAGCTAAGTAGGAGATTCTCACAGATGGTGCCAATTGTGCACACCTAAAATATGGTCAACAGGTTAGACTTGTACTTGGGCTCACAACCTATTTGTATTGTAAGCTTTGGGTTTCCTACTATGGGTAGTCCTTTGCCCGTAGACCTAGTTGCACTCACTCTTGACTCTACGAATTTCCCTCTTTTTCCTCACAAGGTTGCTCTCTTTGCTCTTGATATGGCTACTGTCTTTCCTCTCTTTTTTCTCCCCAGAATTTCCCACCCCTCACTCTTACTCTATTCTCTTATTCATAGCTCAAGATGAGTGGTGGTGTTATGATTACCTCCTGACATCTCTCATGTGGATGGGGGTCCAATTCCGTCCTTCCTAAGTGGATGCTCCGTTGGGAACGATGGTAATGGCATCAGAACTAGTTCCCACCGCCCAAAAGACTGCTCGGCAGCGATATTCCCCAAGGCAATACTAGGCTGCGAAAAACCCGAGTACCCCCGAACAACCACACTCCCGACCAAGATGGACTCATTATGATTTTTGGGCCTAGATTGGTCCTCTAAGTGTGTCCAGATGGAGGTTATAAATCCAACAGGGACGAGGCCATGTACTGCACCACTGGGCCAACGCTTAAGGCCTAAATGGCCAAGGGTCTTTCCTATACAGTTAGGCCTCTAGCTTTGTTGTTTGGACGTTGAGGGTTTTTTTTGGCTCTTTGATGTATGTGTTTGTTGCTAGGTAAGGAAAAAATTATTTTGCTAAATTTTTTTTAAAAGGCCAGGTTGTTTGTTTTGGGTAAAATTTGTTGGTTGGACTTAAATTTTTTTAGTTTTGCTATTAGTAATTTTTGTTGTTGCGCTAATGTTTTTGGGCTTATATATTTTGTTTTAGATTTTAGATCTACAATTTTGTTTTATGACCTTTAAAAATAGAAAAATGTAAAGGATACAAACTTGTTTTATAAATTAATGATGTGATGAGTGTTATGGGTAAGTAAAAAAATGATATAACTGGTAAGTTTAGATACGAACCAATAAAAATTTGCTATCTCAAAACTTTAAAAAAATATTATAGAAAAGTTTGTGACTATACTATTACTCTTAAAAGAATCATTGATATTATTAGGGAGGCAAAGTGTAATTTTTTAAAACAAAATTGCTAAAATTAGTACCTATATATATATACTAATATTAAAAAAAAAAAATTAGGGGGGGCAAAGCCCAAGCGGAGTTCCGTCCCTAGTTGTAACACATACATGATATAAAAAAAAAATATAACTATCAAGGGCTTTATCCCATGAACCGTGAGGTCAAAAATTACATAATTCCCCTGTATTCTTTCTCTATCATATGCTTCTGCTCTCCGTAGAATCTCTTTGCAATATTTTCTCTTTCTTCTTTAGTTTTAACAAAACTAAAGATTTTTATATATTTTTGTTATTCAATGTAAGGTTTAAAAGGTTGTTGGTTACACATACTTTAGATAAAGGCATCATTATTGATCATTTGGCTTACTTTACCTAACTTTCTTGAGTTGGACCTCAATAGCTTTGTTTTAATTGTTTTTTACCCCATTCATGGATATAATACCATTAGGCTACCCTTGAAATGGCCCACCAAAGAAGCAGAAAAATTATAAAATTATGAGGTATAGGAAACAAAATAAATGAAATAGAAAAATCAATTATTGAAACCTGTATATACAGTTAGCAATAACTAAATAAACTTGAATGGTGTGATTTTTTAGAAGTGGATTATCAAAAGCAGGTTGTTGATTGTTCCTTTTTGCTTAACCAATTTCATAGTCTCAATCCTTCTTTCGTCAACAAATCTATCACTCAACACGTAAGACAAAGTTAGCAAGTAAAACATGAAACATTCTAGTTTATTGTTAATAAGGTTAGCCATAGAAAAACGAAGGTTGAAAATTTTTGTCTTTGAATAACTTTTCTAGATAGAATTTGCTAATTTCTACAGACAGTAAGATTCAAAAAGTATTATGAAAATTAGAGATTGAAAGAATTACACACATATATATACATACATACATACATATATATATATATATATAAACTGTGAGTGTAATTAGCATACCCTTTCTACTTTGATGAACAAATCTAACTTATGATTTCATATATACAACTGTGAGTGTAATTAGCATACCTTTTCTATTTTGATGATCAAATCTAACTTATGATTTCCTTAGTTTGGAGGTTCCCAAAAAAAAAAAAAAAAAAAAGATAATTTTTAGGAAAACATCTTTATAATTTAGATGTATTGAATTTTAAGTAAAATGTTGATATAACAATCTCTTATTAAATAGTGTAAAACATAAGTTTTACACCTCATCTATACCAAATTCAGACTCTTTAGATTTTGTTGTTAATAAAAGATGCAGAGAATTTTTAGGAAAAAAATCTTTTCATTTTACTATAGATTTTAGTCCATAATTTTTTATGGCTTCAAAAAAAAAAAAAGTCCATAATTTTTTATTGAAATTTTTAGGAAATAAAATAAAATTATTTATTGTTGAACACAATAAATAATAAAAATCAAATAAATCATTAAAACTTTTCTTAGGTGGAAGATCAAATGCATATATTCAAATAAAGCTTTGATTAGGTGGAAGGCTAAAGAGTGACACTTGGTGTTAATTAGAAAATGATGATTAGAAGGCTAATAGACAAAATTCTCTTCACATGCGCACTCTCCATGCTCTCGCATATGGGATTTCTGCTAGGTACATGACTTAGGCATTGTTCCTTAGTAATTCAACTTGAATATCAAATAACATTAGTAGAATCATGATTAAAACTGTATACCTTCAAAAATTTGCATGCAACTAGGTAAATTTAAATTTCTCTTAACTTATCCATTTTCTTGTCTATAGATTGAGATTCTTGCTCTGTTATAAAAATTCCTTAAGAAAATTAAAAGTTCTAGCTTTGGTTGTAGAATTGTAACCAGCCCTAAACATGACGACTTCATGGTTGTTAGGATACTCAAATTAAAGTTTAAGAATTCTCTTGAGTTCTCTTCAACTTGATTAATTCCATTGTCATGGATTGATCACACAACAAAAAAGTAACATTGAATATATGAAGTTATGCAAACTAATGTGGCACTCATTTGGAAAACTCAACAAATTTCATACCTAGCAATAGGGGGCACGACAATTTTCTTCATTCACACGAAAAATGACCACTTTGAAAGTCTTAGTGGCCTCAATCAATTCAAAGGCACAAACATCACCTACTACCAGATTATTGTCCTTTGCGAATGCTTTCCAACGACAGTCGAACCTACATAGTAGATTGTCATCAATCCTTTTGCAAAACTCAACAGGCCAGTTACTCCCATCGGAAACCCAAAGGTTGACATCGCCATGCAATATATTTGAATATTTCTTCACAAAGTCCTTTGGTATAATTTGTTGAAAAAAGATAATGAAGAAAAAAAAATTGAGGAAAGAATATTTCTTTTCCAATGAAGAATGAAACTAAAAAGTTGGCAACCTTGCTCTGAAAGAATTCATTGGTACCAAATTTCCTCTCTCTTAAATGTATATCATCATGCAAAGTGAACATTGTAGAACTTTTGATGATCAACTCACTATTAAATTGAAAGCTTACCAAATTCCGATCCAAGTACGATGGTTGCATGAAAACCTTGAAATACGGATTTTTAGGTTAGAAAGCACTTACTCTCTGAAGTGCTCTAGCTGTTTCATTGTTGTTCAATGGCTGGATCATTCTAAGAGCATTCACAGCAGTGAAGGCAAAATTTTAGCTATTTAGCTACACCAAAAATCACTTTATCTATTATACCTACATACGTGCTGCAGCAGTGGATCTATTTTAACTTTTAACACAATAAAATAATATAAACATTACAATAAAATAATATAACTACTTCAATAAAATAATATATCACACTCCCAAAAAAAATCAACAGCACCACCACAACCCACTCTACCATCAGCCACAGCCACAGCCACAGCCACCACCGCCACAAAAAAAAAGAAACCCATCGCCGCCCTCTCCTCTTTCATGGAGCCCGGCGACTCCATCATTGACGGCGGCAACGAATGGTACCTAAACACCAAGCGCCGTATCGAACAGGCCTCATCGCAAGGCTTGCTGTATCTCGGCATGGGCGTAACGGGCGGCGAAGAAGGTGCCCGATACGGTCCTTCGTTGATGCCCGGAGATCGACAATGGGGCTTGGGGACCAGGTCGACTCGGCGATGGGGCTTGGGGTGGGCCGGTGGAACAAATCGGCGATGAGAAAGCTGGCCGGCGAGCTGAGGGATGAGGGAGATGAGTGGACGGCAAGCCAGAGAGGAAAAAAAAAATTGAGGAAGAGAAAAGAAAGACCAGAAGCCGGAGAGAGAGAAAGAAAATAGAAAATGATTATTTAATGAGAGAGGAGAGAGAAGCCTAATAAAAAACTATTTTTTTTTTAGATGGGAGCTACAGTGCACATCTAAATATAGATGTGCACTGTAGCTGTGGAGCTAAAATTTTTAGTTTTAGCTCCACTGCTGCGGCAAGAATTTTGTGATTGTGGAGCTAAATTTTAGCAATATAGCAATATACCTCCACTACTGTGAATGCTCTAACAGCCTTAGATTTCAAGCGTTGTTTAATCGTAGAAATTCCTTTAACGCCTTTTGTTGAAAAATTAAATTAAACATGATTATGAAAACATAATAAACCAGGGACTTTGACTCAAACATGATTATATGAAATTTGTATATTAGAAGTGATTGCAATTTTACCACTTGAATTAGTTTTCATGATCTTGTGGGGTCGAAAATATGGTAATGGTGATTTATCCCTTGTTTTTGGGCTTGGTGGAAAGCTGCCTAAGAATTCAATATCACTATAACTCTCAATCTCCTCCATATTAGGAGCTATAAATTCATTGTGAAGCTTGCCCTTCCCACCATGAGAAGTATTGAAATGATAGTCTATTTCTGTTGCACTCTCATCAAATATGAGTACATAGAAGTGGGAATTTCCTTCGTATCGGAAAACTAAGAAGTGCCCCTGCTTTATTGAGTAGTACTTTGCAAATTCTGGCCAGCCCTTTTGTAACCAAACCTCACCATCACTTTCTGTCAATTCTACATTCCATCCTACACCACTCAGAAGTTTAAGAAATGCAAAGTTTGACAGCCCTTGTCCATATTTCCTTGTAAATTTTCTAGAAATTCTCTATGAAGAATGAGTCTATAATTAAGTTTTGCACATAAAATACAATATGAAGAATTAAGCGCGCACACAAACACACACATTGTTCCTAATAGGAAAAACGTAGTTTCTGTTTCTAAACAACAATATTTAGAAAATCGAAGTAATGGCTGGTTGACTTGGTTCCATCCCACTATCAAAATAATTCTTGCATCTTATCTTTATTATAATAAAATGCAAATAAAAAGCTTCATTCCTTTCTACTATTATACATTTATCACTATAAGAAAAAAGACATAATACAACAAGTATTATTGCAACAAAAAAAAATAATAATGGAAGTAATATATATATTATTGCATCTCTAGATTGTTTTTTGTTGTAGTAGTAATTTAAATTTATTACATCAATATGAAATTGTAGCAATAATTATTATGTTACATCGAAATGTGTTGTTATAATAGGTAACCCTTATTATACATTGAGATATGTTGTTGCAATATGTAATCTTTTATTTCACATCGAACTATATTGTAATAGGTTAAATCTTTATTTCACATCAAATTTTGTTGATGTAATAAAGGTGAGTAATTGAGTAGCGGAAAACTTAGGGACATTGGCGCTATTTTTTTTTTTCATTAATTTACCCTCTCTCACCCATGTCTATCCCCTTTTTTTTTCTCATCTCAATTTACCACTTTCTCTCACCACATCTATCTTCTTGTTTTCTCTCATCTCAAATTTAACTCACACTCACACCCACGCCTAGCTTTTTTTTTTCTCATCTCAATTTCCCACTCTCTCTCACCACATCTATCTTCTTGTTTTCTCTCATCTCAAATTTAACTCACATTCACACCCATGCCTATCTCTTTTTTTATTATAACGGCTTTCATCAACTTTTTTTGTCATTGCAATAACACCTATTGCAACGAGATTTTAAAAATAAATCATTGCAATATGTGGAAGTTATTGCAACGAAAATCTAGTGATGCATAAACCTATTGCCTCGGAGTTTATTACAACAGTTTGCATCGACTTTTTTATCGTTGCAATAACACCTATGACAATGACATTAGTTGTTATTGCAACGACTTATTTTGTTGTATTAAGTCTTTTTTCTTGTAGTGTATACTCCATATATCTTTGAGAACCAACTAAAGTTATTCCACTATCTTATGGTTTGCATGAATATTTACTCTGCAACTAACAATGAAAAAAAGAGAGGAAAGGGGAGCAGGTATGAGGAATTCTTTATATTCTTCTATTTTTATTATTTAAATCCCTGTAGTGTTGGCAAACAACAACCTTTTCTTTTAAGTCCATTTAGTTTTTAACATATTTGCTCATGTATAGTTTTTTAAAAAGAAAAGAAAAAGAAAAAGAAATTCAAAAATCAAAATCTTCTAAAAAAGGAAAATATCTTATTTACCATTTTACCTATCGGATAGCCATCGAAACATCTCTGCTATCTCTTCGCCGACTCTATTGCTTTTGAGGTCCCATTCTCAGGCGCCAGAGACCTCGCTCCGACAACTACTTCTGGAGAAAAACCTACCGGAACTCCGAAAAGACATCACGCATGATGAAATTGAGGTGGAGAATCTGTCTATATAGTCTTTCAGCCAACTCCGTCCAGCTGCCACGTCAAGACCTAGAGACTAGAGTTAAGTCCGACTCCGGTGGCGTCAGACGAGTCCATAAAACTCCGCTGTCGTCTTTTTCCAATACGCTTCTCTAGTGAGCGTGACTCATGCTAATCTCCGAGTCATCGTTGACGAGGTACTCGAAGGAGCCAATCGAATACGATCTCCAACCTGCTTTGCTAGAATCAAAAGCGACTCTACGGCAACTCACATTGATAATCTCTAACTAGAAACTGTCACTTGCTCTGGCATCGGTGGATTTCATGATATCCAATTCCGAAGCAATGATCGCCTACCGGAAAAGCGGACAAGTCTGGTTCGATCAGAGCCATATGTCAATACTCTCGGTGTGAAAAACGAGGCAGTAGAGAGGCAAGAGACAGAGCTAGTCATTCGACTCAAACTTCGACAAGCAAACAGCGCAGTTGGGGGAGGTCAAATTGCTGCGGCGAGTGATGGAGGAGAAGTTGAAGAGCGGAAGCGAGTCAATGATCGTGGTCTTAGGGTTCTCTAGCAAGACTCATCAGTTGGAGAGAACATGAGACTACGACTGAGACTCGAAAGCACTAGAGGTAAGAGTAGTAGTGGTAGTGGTGGAGGAGCTACTGAGGTGGCGGAGGCAGCGTCAGTTGAGGTGGTGGAGGAAGAGGCAAAGAGAGATGGAGACGACGACCGTGACGACGAGGATGAGAACGATGATGAGAATGCAAGGGTTCATCGATGAAGACGATGAATGTGGTGGTGATGGTGGTGGTGGGGTTAACGATGTGTCATATGTGGTTGTGCTAGTTCCGACGTCATTTAGCAATGGAGGCGGTGGAGGATAGGGAAAAGGAGATGAAAGAAACGACATGGTTTTGAGAGAGAGAGAGAGAGAGAGAAATGGCGCCGGGGAAGTGTGCATGTATATATATATTTATTTATTTATTGGTTAAGAATCTTTAATAAACTATTTGATTTTTTTTTCTCTCATTTAATATTTGTTTACATATAAAATTTGATTACTATAATTGTAGGGACCTAAAAATCTAAACAACCCAAGCTCACTTAGAACAGCGAATTGTACAATTCAGTCTTGGCCCAAATCAATAAATTTGTTAGAAAGGGGAACAAACAGCAAGAAAGGACTTTGCTCGAGGATAAAAATGAGGAAGAAAGGCTTAATCTTATAGAATAAATGAGCAAATGTCTAAGTACAAGCTTGCTCGAGGAGGCCAATGTTACATATAAAAAAATACACTGTTCACTTTCTTCTCCCAATGTTCTTCTTGTTACTATTCTCTTTTTGATATTTTTGTGTCCCCCTTTCTCTGAGAACTCTCTTTTCTTTAAATACTCCCCCCTCCTTCACATCTTGACCTCCCATCTTTACCTAACAAGTTTCTACTTTTGACACTTGTCCCTTTGAACATCTGAGGAAGGTTGTAGAAGGAGTTTCCTTAGCTGTGAGATACACTGTTCAGATCACTTTCTCATCAATGCAGCTGATAAAGCTGTTACCACCATTTAATGCGGGGGTAACAGGCTACTCTAAACTGGAAACTTCCTCTACTTTCACTGATTCTCTCTCTCTTTAGACCATTCTTCCCATCTGGAGTGCCTTAAAGTCCTTTGTCTCATTCCCTCCTCTCCTCGGGTGAATTTTCTCTTCGGCCACATGATGCCCCCATATTAGTACTACAACTCATCAATCCCATCCTCGGTCCTCAGCCACCCACAATAATAACTATTAATAATAATCTTTTATTATAATTGAGATTGTAAATGAATTATTTATTCTATCATTTAATGAAAATATGACTTTGACAATATGTATAAAATTGTAAAGTTTCTTAAAATAAGAGAGTGACATTGTCTATATGTGAGTTCCAGCTAGATTAGTTTATAAAGTTTTTTTATTGTCAAATAAGAGATTTAGGGATTCTCACTTACACCAAACATCAATTAATTTCTTTGTCTAATGATAAGGAATAATTATCATGAGTGTGATTTGTGGACACCACAAGTTGAAACTTTAATCTAAAAAAAAAAAGTTTTTGTTTATATATATTTTAATAATAAATTATTGATATATATTGGTAAAACTTAGTTATAATTTCATAGCTTTTTTTTCCTATGATATTTAAAATTTTCTTACTCTATATTATATTTCCTTATAAAATTTTCAATCCAATCTGAATTTAATTAAGGAACTTAATATTCTATAAATTAATAAGAAACTATACCTAATTTTCACCCTAATACTTTGATATAATTATTGGACTTGTAAAGATGAGACTGCTCATAGTCACGTGGGATCCGCACAAAAAATGCTAGAGATACAAAAAGATTCATAACTTTTGCCACAATTTGCCGCCTGACGAGTTGTAAGCAGTGGAGATAAAAGGGTAGGTCCACACCTCCACCACTCACAACTTACCACATGACAAGTTGTGACAAAAGTTATGAACTTTTTTGTACTCCTAGCATTGCTCAATCCACATTTTGTGAAGAAGAGAACAGATATATATATATATATGTGTGTGTGTGTGTGTGTGTGTGTGTGTGTGTGTGTGTGTCCAATAAATGAGACATATATTGTGTCGTGAGAGAGGTATGTGATGAGTGTACGAATGTGGTGTATTATAGGGTAAAATTGGTAGTGAAGGTGGTGTTGGTTGGAGGAGGTGTGGCCTAGGCTAGGTGGGGTGGGTGAACCAAAAAAAACTCATTCAATGTGGGTTACACTTAATTCGTGTAGACTACATTGACTACATGGAGTATGGAGTAAGGCCTAAATTGAATGAGTGAATGAATGAGAGAGTTAATGCTCTGCATTTGCTACTACTACCGCTGCACATGTTTTGAGAGAGAGAGAGAGAGAGAGAGAGAGAGAGAGAGAGAGAGAGAGAGGCAGTACTACACATAGTAGTGATGTATGTGGGTGAATTAGGAAAATGAGGAAGAAAGAGTCTGCAAAATGTACAACAGGTTGGGACCCATATATTATTGGTTTTTTTTTTAAGGGAAATGTTAATGAGTGCCCTAAGGGCATTTATTAAGAATCCAGTTAAAGAAAGTTTTTATGGGAAAAGAAAAAAAAACAATTAATGTTTTGACAGCTTTTTCATTTCCCATAAAAGTGATGTCAAAATTTTCTTAAAATAGAAGGGCACTCGTTAGCATGGCCCTTTTTTTAATAGAGCCAGGTGGGACTGGGGGTTCGTATGGTGGTTGGAGAAGGATGACATAATGAAAAAAGGGTTTTGGGTTTCCTTATGTAGTTTAACTCTGTAAGAGCATTAGCATCAGTTTGTATAAAATTTTTTGTCTATTTTAGCATAAGAACTTACTTTTTCTATTTTATATGGTCACTTTTCAAAAACACACACATCAGTTTATCTATTATATACTTTACTTATATGATCTCCACGTCTCTCTCTAATTAACATCTCTCTCTTCCCCACGTCTCTCTCTCTCAACTCCACCTCTCTTTCCCCTCAACTCTCTGCCTCTCTCGTATCCCAAACTTAGACAGTCACACACACGAAGGCAATATCGGTAGATCCGACAACAGATTTGGTGGCAGCAGTGGCAGATCTGGCATTTGTCCTTAGGTTTTTCATATGGGTTTCTGTTGGGTTTGATTTTGATTTGATGGTGGATGGGTTTTCTGGTGTGGTTTTGGTTGATGGGTGGTTCTCTCTTCTTCTTTAGGAGGGTTGTTGTGAAATGGGTTGCGGTGGTGCTGGATTGTGGTGGTGGCAGTAATGGTGGTGCTGGGTGGTTTGGGTGGTTCTCTTCTTCCTTTTATTCTTCTTCTACGTTGCTATGAAAGTTGGGGATGATAAGGATTCTTACAAGAGAAGCGGTGAGAGAAAAAAAAGAATAAATTAATGTTATGCACGACTACAGTAGCCGTGCATATTTGCATAGTTATTGTAGCAAATGTGTATATTTACACATTTATACATCCACTGTTATGGTAGTTTTGAGACCAAATTGTGTAAATTTCACCCTTTCTTCTATTTTAAAAGCACTGATGTGGATACTCTAAAAGCACTAGTAATAGTGGTGCTAAATAACTATATTGCTATTTTTAGCACCACTAATACTTAAAATACATGCTACAGCAATAGTGCTATAGTTAAAAAAATTTAGTTACTTGCTATAGTACACAGCCATTTATAGGTGTCCACTGTAGCAAGTAGCTAAAAAAAATTATATATTTTATTAAACTCTCTCTCTCTCTCTCTTCCCTTGTTAAAAAAATATTTTATCTTTTCTTTCTCCATCTCTCCTTCCTTTGTCCTTCTCATTTTTTTTTTCTGTCCCTCATCGCCAACACCCATCGCCAACATCCTTTTCATCGATCTCTAATACCCACTTCTTCATCTTCATCTTCATCTTCATCTTCCTTCCACTCACGCACCTCAAATTCCCATCTTTTGCCTCATCCAACTCGCTCAATCTCACATACCCACTTCACTGGAACTCACCTGAACCTCCTCAGGAAATAATGTTCAGAGTCGGTGGACCACAACAAAGAGGTGGACACTATCAACCTCAAGTTTGCTGAAGCCAGATAGGAGATAGAGATGGCTATGGAGTCCAAAGAGACTGTGTATTTCAATGAGGAAGCAGAGGTATATGGGGCTTAAGATTGAACAGTTGAAGGCTGAGCTTCAGCAGTTGGATGAGTAATATGTGGTGGGTCTATTTGGGTTTTTCTCAATTTTGTTTCATTTTGTGGAAAACAATTTGGAAGATGATAGAGTTGGTTATTACACTTGTGGTGGTTAAGAATAGAGATGAATTTTGGCAGTGGTTGTGGGTGGTTGTTCTTGGCTGGCAGTGGTTGTGGATTGTGCCATTGAATGGTTTGTGGGGGGTTTTTTTTTTTTGGGTAGTAAGATGTATTATTTTATTGTGATAGATATATTATTTTATTGTGTTGAAAGTTAAAATAAATTCACTGCTTCTGGATGTTTTATAAAATGAGTAGATAAAATAGCTTTTTTGTAGTACCCAATAGCTAAAAAAATAGCTCCACTGCTGTAGATGCTATAACTGTTTGGTTTTGTTTTCTTTCTCACAAGGAAAAACTGAACAAAAACAAACAAAGCCTTGAAATTATGTTTGGTGGACGCATATATAGTTTACAAGCTAGAATAATTGTATTTTTTTATCTCCTTGTATGTCTCATTGTCACTTGAACTATTTACCCATTTATTTACAAAACCCATGGTAAAACTTGTTCTCAATAAACCACAAGAATAGGACAAAAGTTCCCTCTAACCCACCCCCCACGTAAAAAGTTTGGTATCGTAGATACATGTTTAATGGGCTTAGCAAGACAAAAATCTATGGGCCTGTTTGGTAACCCTACTCAACACACATTTTTTACATTTTAAATACACTTACACATATTTCAATACAATTTTTTATCCACACGTATATCAAAATATTTTAAAATACCTTACTCAAACTTAGTTACCAAACGGGCCCTATAAGACACAAGTTGTTTATTAACTTGTATTCTAGAGTATACTCTTACATAGGGGTGAAATCAAAGACAGAACCAAGATTTTAAGGCATTTATATAGTATTAAAAAATTAAAAATACACAAAATTTTGTTTCTAAATACATGAAGATACAATCATTTACCAACAAAGGCAAAAACAAAAACAAAATAATGTTTTTTTTTTAATACTAGGTTTGTTAGGATTTTTTTTTTTTTTTTTTTGGTTGAAGTTAGAGCATTCACAGTGGTGATGCTAAAAATTTTAGCTTTTAGCACCTTAAAAAACTACTTTATCTATTTTTCCACCTCACTTTATAATACACCCAATATCAAATGTTCTATTTTTTTTTTATCACTTCATTTAAAATAATATAAAAATAATTCATTAAAATGATAAAGGAAGAGAGATAATTTGAGTTTTTTAATTGAAGGAAAATATATAATCTCAATAAAATATTGTATTTTATTTTTAACAATTTGTTACAGTCAACTGATATTTATACTGGTTTATTGTAGTTGTAAGAAATTTAGCTTTAGTTTCTCCAATTACACATGATTTTTTGGTTTTTTAGTGATAAAATAAAAAATAAAAAAAAATTTTGGCTAAAATATAATCATCATTGTGAATGTTTTCATTATGTTTGTTAAGCTTTTGGGTTTGGTAGTTGCTATTTGGGTAAGGTTAGCTAGACTTATTAAGGAGAAGGGGCCTAAGGCTTTGGAAGGGGGCCAAACTATAAAAATGAAATATATAATAACTATAAAATAAAATAAAATTGGACTCATGGGGGGCTCAGGTGTGGACCCTATATTTGTTACTGTATACTTTGGGAGCATACTCCCTCTCTCTCACATAGGGGTTAACCTGTCATGAATAGGATATACCTTCATGTGAGAGGGAGAGAATATACCCCAGAATACATAAGAAATTTTTCGTAAGACAACTTTTTTATCATAACTTTTTTCACAATCTCGTTATGGCTAATTTGAATGGTAAAGTAAAAGTTATGACATAAAAATTGTGATCCTAGAAGAACTCGTATTAAAAATAAAAAAATAAAACATTTTCAATAGTTTAGAATCACAACTCTGGTTATAAATGAGTGCCTAATTTGAGATTAATCATTGACCATTATTATATCCTCGGTTTGCTCTTGTGGGGAGAATGATGATGAGTGACACCATATCCATAATTAGATAACCATGCACTAAATTATACATGGAGATGTGGTTTATCTAATGAATTTCTCGTCAGATTAAATACATGAATACATTCAATGATTCAATACAAAATTTTTTACTCAAACATTCACCTCAAAAGTCACTAATAAAAATGCAATTTTTGATTGGTGTGCCAGACATTGTTTTCACTAAAAAAATTTACTCCACATTTGACTCAAAATAACACTAATAAAATCAAATGGAACCAGTTTTAAATGACTAAGTTTATAATAAACTTTTCTCAAAAGAAAAAGTTTATAATAAGCTAATTATGTGGTCAGCATAAAGTTTATAGGCTAATTTTAGAAAATGTAATTAAAAACTAGGGCTATTCACATGCCCTTAATCTTTTTTTGAAGCTCACACGCGCTTAGTTAATCAATTGCACTAAGGCTGCGTTTGGTTGCCGTAAAATATTTTCCGAAAAATATTTATTTTTCGAAAATGCTATTTTCAAGAAAGGAAAATATTTTCAAGTATTTGGTTGCATTATGAAAACTGTGTGTAGAAAATATTTTCATGTGTTTGGTTCTATTCTAAAAATGCTATTTTCCTACAAATTTTTCACATTTTCTCAGCTATTTTCTCAGCATCCAAACAAATTTTATTACAGAAAATTTCAAAATCACAGCCAAATCCCAACACCAAACACCACCGAAACTCCAATTAAACCCACGGCAGCAAACTCCGGCAATCAAAAGCCACAACCCACACCACCACAACAACAAAAATCAAAATCACCCAGAAAATCAAAATCATAGAGAAAGAGAGATCAGTTCGTGGGTTTCCGGCGAAGTCGAAGGCTCTGGGTCGAAGATTGGTGGGTTTTGGGTGGAAGGCTCTAGGTCGCCGGCTCTGGTTCGAAGATCGGTGGGTCGTGGGTCGAAGGCTCTGGGCTCTGGGTTCGTGGGTCGACGGCTCATGGCGGTGGGTCAAAGGTTCGTGGCGATGGGTCAAAGGTTCGTGGCGATCGGTGGGTTGACGGCTCGTGGGTCGCCGGCGATGGGTTCTCTCTCTCTCTCTCTCTCTCTCTCTCTCTCTCTCTCTCTCTCTCTCTCTCTCTCTCTGTTTTTCGGAAAATGGGATTTGAAGGTAAAATAAAAACGAAAATCAATTTACACCTGGTCACACGATCAACTAAAATGCATTTACGGACAATTTATTTTCCATGCGCAACCAAACACCCGAATTTACGGAAAACCATTTCCTAAAACTATTTTCACCCAAAACAAACGGACCCTAATTCTCATCACAATTGGTTTTACACTTTCAAGATAAACACATTAGGATTGGACCTATAAAAACCTGCCGTATATAACTACCAACTGTGCTAATTATTATTATTATTATTATTATTATTATTATTAAAAAAGGCTACTTGATTTTTATACCTATAAATCGAAAATTATTCGGTACATATGGACCTATATATAAGATTCATTTTTATATAAAAGAAGTGTGTAATCCATTGAATGTATTGAATAACTTCACTTAAGAAATATAGTTCTTGTTTCTAAAAATTAAAAAAAAAATATTATATATATATATATATAGTTCTTTTTTTTTTTCTCCCTTTTTATAAATAAGTTGACATTTTGGTGTTTAGAAAAAATAAAGTTATATAAAGTTAAAATAAGAATAGATATAATATACTTCATGATTTATTAAGGATTATTTCTAGCGTTGCATCTCTTAATTTATATAAAGTTACTATGAAGTATGAAGATCAGTATAAAAATTATAATGTAAATTATTTTCATTTAAAATTTTGAATTATTTTTTATAATATTTTTCATTAAATGAATTATGTATACTTTCTTTTTCTTTTTTTTGAGAAGGATGTATACTTCTAGTTATGTTGACCTCCTTAATATATGTTATATTGCATTAATTTTATGTTTTTATATTTTATTTGTGAATAATTTACATAGTTTTTCTTCGAGAGAAAGTTTGATTAGGAACTTGATTGTAGTCAATGGCTACAACTCTATTTAATATCTTTTTATTAGGTGAGAATTTCAACAAATCCACAATTGGATTACATTTTCTTTTTATATTCTCTAAGCTTACAAAATTTTGAGAAAATCAATAGTTATGTCATTAATCAAATGTTTAAATTTCAAATTTTTATAATCTAAAATTATGAATAAAAAATAAGTTTATGGATCAAATAATAAGTGGAAGTGCTACAACTAAGTTATAGTCAATAGCTATGACTAAGTTTTGTCCTTTTTTATATATATTTCTTTAAAATTTGATATAGCTTTTAATTGAATACACAATTCGTGTAATGAATCACTAGTTGAATCAATGATCATCCAAAGCCTATAAACTAAATGGAGTCCTAGTCAAATCTAAATTTAATAACAAATCTACACAACCAAAACGATTAAAAAAAAGGCTACAAAACCAAAACAAAAACCGATGATCTTTAGCATATGCTATAAACTCATCACAAGCATTTGGATCACTTGCAAATTTGCAATACCAATTAGTATTTTTATTTTTTCTTGCTAAGTAATTAAGGATAATGAGATGAGTCACTCTTCAATCTTCATGATGAACAGATGTATGAAATTCATCTTGAACACAAACTCTATTTCCCTATAACTATAAGCAATTAAAAATTAAAAACTCTCATCTCAATGCATCGAAACTGTATTTGAGCTAAATTTTCAATGCTCAGATATATGAGTCCACAAGCTTATTAAGGCAAGGCTAGCAAGTGGGTGAAAATATAGGTGGAAATCAAGGATTTTGCAGAAATTGATGGTCACATTAATGTTATTAAATTTTCTCTATATATAAAACAGAAATGTTATTATATATGTCACTACAAAAAAAATGGTCCTATAGTGGCGTTTTTTTTAGTGGCGTTTGTAAAAAACGCCTATAGTGGCGTTTTCTATAAACGATGCTATAAGCATATCTATAGTGGCGTTTGGAATGTCCTATAATGGCGTTTAGGAAAATGGGTCTATAGTAGCGTTTTTAAAGGCCTATAATGGCGTTTTTAAAACGCCACTATAGGTCCTAGTCTTACAAGGGCCTATAGTGGCGTTTGACAAACGCCACTATAAGCACTTTTTATTTTTTTATTTTTTTTTGGGTTGGGTAGGGCCTATAGTGGCGTTTTGCAAACACCACTATAGCCCAGCAAAAAAAAAAAAAGAATCCAGCAAAAAAATGGAGACCTATAGTGGCGTTTGGAATAGGACCTATAGTGGCGTTTGTCAAATGCCACTATAGGCAAAATTTTTTTTTTTTTATTTTGGTTGGATAGGGCCTATAGTAGTGTTTGATAAACGCCACTAGAGGCCCTTGTAACAGTAGGACCTATAGTGGCGTTTGCAAACGCCACTATAGGCATTTAACCTATAGTGGCATTTGCAAACGCCACTATAGCCCAGCCAAAAAAAAATTTCTTTGCTCTTTTGGTTTCTTTTGCTTTTTTCCTTTGTTTCTTTTTCTCCCTAGCTTGTCTCTCCACGCCAAAGTCTCAGACCTCCTTTCTCTTCTCTTTTTTTTTTTTTTTCTTTCCTTCTTTTTCTCCCTTGTCTCCAGTACTCCTCCATCTTTCTTCTTTTCTTTTTCTTTCACTCTTCTTTCACTTCACACATGAATTGATTCTTTTCTATTCCTCTCCATTTTGATTTTATTTATTTTGTTTTATTTGTGGTGGTGTTAAGGTTTGTGGGTTTTGGATTTGCAGATAGTGTTGCAGCTTATGGATTTTGTTCAAATTTGTAGATGGTGTTTGAAGCCATTGGTTGTATAGTTGCAGGTAAGCATTTTTTTTTTTTTTAAATTTATGATTGTTTTGGTCTATTTATTTTTTGATAATAGTTTTGGTCTATTCCTTGGATGTGAGCATGTTACGTTTGATTTTGAATTTTTTTAGGTGGGTTTGTGTTTTCATTTTAAATTTGCTGGGATAGTTATAGTACTGTTTGTATTTGAAGTTGCTATTTTTTATTTTTTGGATGTGAGCATGTTGCATGTGTTTGATTTTGAATTTTTTTAGGTGGGTTTGTGTTTCATTTTGAATTTGCTGGGATAGTACAGTGTTTGTATTTTGTTTTGTATCTTATAATTTAATTAAAATTGTAATATTAATTTAATTACAATCTTAATTCAATTAAAAAAACATTTNAAAAAAAGAATCCAGCAAAAAAAGGGGGACCTATAATGGCGTTTACCAAACGCCACTATAGGTCCAAAAAGTGCTTCTTCCACAATATTCCAGCACAAAAAAAAAAAAAAAAAAAAAAAAAAAAAAAAACTGAATGAGTTTGAGCGGTAAAGAAAACCATGGAACATGCCTAGGATATTCTATGGCATATTCCAAAATATTTGAATGTAATATAAATATATATATATATATATTATTATATATTTAAATGTATATATATTATTATATATTTATATAAATGAGAGATGCTATGTCCACATAATTTATGATTGTTTTGGTCTATTTATTTTTTGATAATAGTTTTGGTCTATTCCTTGGATGTGAGCATGTTACGTTTGATTTTGAATTTTTTTAGGTGGGTTTGTGTTTTCATTTTAAATTTGCTGGGATAGTTATAGTACTGTTTGTATTTGAAGTTGCTATTTTTTATTTTTTGGATGTGAGCATGTTGCATGTGTTTGATTTTGAATTTTTTTAGGTGGGTTTGTGTTTCATTTTGAATTTGCTGGGATAGTACAGTGTTTGTATTTTGTTTTGTATCTTATAATTTAATTAAAATTGTAATATTAATTTAATTACAATCTTAATTCAATTAAAAAAACATTTTCACGCCAAAAAAAAATTCTTTTGATTACCAAAAATTAATTTTTGGTAATCAAATTTTTTTTTGGTTTTTTTTGGGGCTATAGTGGCGTTTTTAGAGTCTATAGTGGCGTTTTACAAACGCCACTATTGTACCGTCACTATAGACCTATAGTGGCGTTTACAAACGCCACTATAGAGTAATTTTTTTTAAAAAAAAAAAAGCCTATAGTGGCGTTTAACAAACGCCACTATAGGTCTATCCTATAGTGGCGTTTGACAAACGCCACTACAACCTTTTTCGAAAATAAAAAATAAAAAAAAAAAAAATTGGTCTATAGTGGCGTTTGGAAACGCCACTTTAGGTCTATAACAGCAATACAAAAGTGGTGTTTTTAGTACCTATAGTGGCGTTTGTGAAACGCCACTATAGGCCCAGTTTTTTGTAGTGTGTAGGGGCATTTTTTGCTTCAAAGGAAACTCATGAGTACTCCTTTTATGCAAATTTTGCTTTTGTCCCACATTGGAAGGGTTTCCTTCCTCTTAGCACTTTATAAGGCATGAACCAATGGCATTAGTGTCCCACATTGGAAGGGTTTCCTTCCTCTTAGCACTTTATAAGGCATGAACCAATGGCATTAGAGTACCACTAGTGATTTATAAAGTGCTAAAAGGAAGGAAACCCTTCCAATGCGGGACAAAAGCAATAACCAAACTAGTGGTACTCTAATGCCATTGGTTCATGCCTTATAAAGTGCTAAGAGGAAGGAAACCCTTCCAATGTGGGACAAAAGCAAAATTTGCATAAAAGGAGTACTCATGAGTTTCCTTCGAAGCAAAAAATGCCCCCACAATATAGATTTGCTCCTAGTCAACAATCATTAATTACTATAGGAAATAATGCTCATTGCTCAATATCTTCCAAACAATTATTCCCATAAATCAAAATTTAATTTAAGTCAACCACGATTATTATTAGAACCATCTAAAGAAGCTATCACATAAATATTCTCCAAGAATCACCATTTAAGTAAAATTTAAAATTATGGGTTCTAGTTAGCTCAATTGGCAAAGTCTTTAATGGTTGAATAAGAGATTTGGGATTTAATCCCTGCCTACACCAAAAACCGATTGGTGTCTTGGTCTTACGGGAGTACTGGGTGCCAGAAATCGGGTACACTATTATTATTAGAACCATCTAAAGAAGCTATCACATAAATATTCTCCAAGAATCACCATTTAAGTAAAATTTAAAATTATGGGTTCTAGTTAGCTCAATTGGCAAAATCTTTAATGGTTGAATTAAGAGATTTGGGATTTAATCCCTGCCTACACCAAAAACCGATTGGTGTCTTGGTCTAATGATAAAGAGTTATCATCAGAATTCAGGACCGGATGCTATAGGTTGAAACTCTCTCTAAAGAAGCTATCACATAAATATTCTCCAAGATTTTTAAGTAAAATTAAAAATTCTTAATTACTATGTTACAATATAAAGCAGTTATAATCTCCTATAAAAAAATTAAAAATAACAAATAACAAATATAATCTTAATGAAATATACAAAATTTCTTCCACTATTTTATTTTCTTTCTAAAATTTATAAATAAATAAAAAATTGACAGTGAGCTTAGAAGTTAGAACTTCGGAAACTGAAAACCCTAATTGGGGGGAGATAATTTTATTTAAATAAATAAATAGAGTTAGAATACTCACTATAAGTCAAAATTCCACGACCAAAAATTAAAAGCCTTATGGTAAAAGTGGCAAGGTTCATAATGTTTAATTTTTTATTGTGAGGTTTCTCACGCCGCCAGGTTTCTCTCTGCTAGGGTTTTTGCCTTAGCTAGGGTTTAGTCTGGTTTCGTGTAGAATAATTGTCCCTAGCCTAGTCTAGGTCTTTGTTTCCCTCTTGTTCTCACGAGACAGGTAGGACGGAGTGTTTCAGCAGGAGTACTATGGCAACCTGGGATGATATGTGGTCACATTTTACTCTTTCTGAAGAAGAAGTGCACGGGGCTGATGTCCCAAGCAACAAAGATGAAAGTGTCCATCGTCTTGCAGGTAAATTCCTTACCAAACATTTCATTAACGCAGAAGCAGTAGCACGAACCTTTAAGCCCTTATGGAAACCTGTGGGTGAACTGAAAATTCGGGATGTTGGAGGGAATGTTTTGGTGTTTGAGTTTGATGATGTTTTAGATCTTGAAAGGGTTTTAGAGTTTGAACCCTGGTCATATGATAAAAGTTTAGTGATTTTCCAAAGAACTGAATCCGTGGAAATAGCACCATCCCTAGATTTCTCTGTGACATCTTTTTGGGTGCAACTCCATAATGTACCAGAAAAGAGCCTAACGCAGGAAACTGGGGCAGCAGTAGGTAACATCATAGGGACTACGATCAGAGTCGCGGACCCAGAAGACGATGGAGAGGGTTGCGAATATCTTCGGGTGAGGGTGGCCATGAACATCACTAAACCCCTACCTCGTTGCTGCAAACTCAAGAGTGAAGGTAAGCATATTGGTTGGGCCCTCTTGAAGTTTGAACGCCTCCCAAACTTCTGTTACTGGTGTGGGAGGGTAAACCATACTGAGAAAGATTGTGAGACTTGGCTAAAGGATAGAGAGAAACTTGGAAAAGAGGACCAGCAGTTTGGTGAATGGATGCAGGCTGATCAGTTCAAACCGGTTCGTAAATCCGTAATTGTGATAGCAGGTAGTTCCCGTGGTTCTTCAAGATGGAAGAAAGGTCCTTCAATGCCAAAGGATCCAGCTGTCGATCCTAATGTAACGAGTCCTAGCTCACCAACAAACTTTTCAGATGTGATAGTGGAAGCCGAGCCACCTGTGGAGCATGTAGCTGCTATTCCTGCTTCGACCTTTGCATGTGGGGGTCCGGTTCTAAGGCAAGAGAAGGAAAAGGTGATTGAGGGTTTGTATGAAGGAGTAGCTAAGTTAGGCCGTGAAGCTCAGAAGGTAGCACATCAATCCAACGCCCACACTGACCTGAAACAGGGTGATGGGAAGCCTATTCGAAAAAAGGGAGAACTAGGGATTCAAAGTGCCAGAAACCCGTTACAGGACTTGTCCAATTTTCAAACTAACCAACCTGAACAGGCAACCATCAGGACTTGGAAAAAATTGGCCCGTGAGGTCAATCCACAACAGGAAAATTTTAATAGTCCTACTAGTATGGAACGTAGACCCTTGATGGAGTTGGATGAGCCACAACCAGTGAAAAGGAGATGTATGCAGACTAGGGAGGTGATCATGAAGGAAAACTGTGAGGCGGAGGCTGGTTGCCAGCTCCGCCAGAGCCAATGAGTTGTTTAAGCTGGAACTGTCGTGGGCTTGGGAACCCACAGACAGTTGATGAATTGGTTACCTTAGTTGGTAAAAAAGATCCCACGGTGGTGTTCCTCATGGAAACTAAGTCTACTAGTGAAGTTATTGAGAAAATTCGCAGGAAAATTCAGTTTGCTCACAAGTTTGTTGTTCCACGGCCGAATCAAGGTGGCGGTTTGGCTTTACTTTGGAAAGAAGATATTCAGTTAGATGTTCAGACTTCATCTGACAACCACATCGATGCAGTAGTTGACCTAGGGATGGATGACGCCTGGCGGATCACAGGTTTCTATGGAAACCCAGACTCTGCCAGCCGGGAAGATTCCTGGTCTCTACTACGTGACTTAAGCTGTCGTTTCTCTCTACCATGGGTGTGTATTGGGGACTTTAATGAAATTCTGAGAGCAGAAGAAAAACAAGGGTGGCTTGATAGACCAGAGCGTCAAATGCAGGGGTTTCGAGATGCTTTAGACTTTTGTAGTCTCAAAGACATTGGTTATTCCGGTTTCCCTTTTACATGGTGTAATCGTAGACCTGGAGAACATAATGTTTGAGATTAGATAGAGGTGTAGCTACAGTGGATTGGATGCTAAAGTTTCCCACTACCCGTGTGCACCATTTGGAGGCATTTCATTCGGATCATAGACCACTACTACTGGTTTCGGATTCTGAGGTTAGGAGATTTTATCGAAAGGGTCGTCCCTTCAGATTTGAAGCAATGTGGCTTAAGGAAAAATCTTGTGAAACGGTGATTAAAACTTCTTGGGAAACTCCTTTGGGCTCTTCTCCGGTTGCTACTTTATCACAGAAAACTGACCTTTGCCAAATAAATCTCCGTGTTTGGAACCGCAACACTTTTGGGCATATTTTTGTTAGAATATGCTCATGAACTTTGAGTTTTTGTTTTTTTTTTTTTTTTTTGGTGTGTGTGTGTGTGTGGTAAGTAATGGAATTTTATTGATGAAAATTTAAGGATAACAAAACAAACCTTCTTAGTACAAAGGAACCAACTGAAAGTACAAAATATGAACAATAACTAAATTTCCAGAATATAAAATATCAATAACTATATCATCAATCAAATATTTAAATTAGTTTTTCTATGGAAACCCAGACTCTGCCAATCGGGAAGATTCTTGGTCTCTACTACGTGACTTAAGCCGTCGTTTCTCTCTACCATAGGTGTGTATCGGGGACTTTAATGAAATTCTGAGAGCGGAAGAAAAACAAGGGTGGCTTGATAGACCAGAGCGTCAAATGCAGGGGTTTCGAGATGCTTCAAACTTTTGTAGTCTTAAAGACATTGGTTATTCCGGTTTCCCTTTTACATGGTGTAATCGTAGACCAGGAGAACATAATGTTTGGGTGAGATTAGATAGAGGTGTAGCTGCAGTGGATTGGTTGCTAAAGTTTCCCACTACCCGTGTGCACCATTAAGGCATTTCATTCGGATCATAGACCACTACTATTGGTTTCTGATTCAGAGGCTAGGAGATTTTATCGAAAGGGTCGCCCCTTCAGATTCGAAGCAATGTGGCTTAAGGACAAATCTTGTGAAACGGTGATTAAAACTTCTTGGGAAATTCCTTTGGGCTTTTCTTCAGTCGCTACTTTATCACAGAAAACTGACCTTTGCCAAATAAATCTCCGTGTATGGAACCGCAATACTTTTGGGCATGTGCGTATTAATCTTGAAAAGAAGTTGAAAGAGTTGGATATGGCGGAAGAGATGGGGCTGTACAGCACCGATCCTGGCTGTATTGGATAGCTTCGTGATGAAATTGAAGCACTAAAAATTAAAGAAGAAGTGATGTGGAAGCAAAGGTCTTGCAACAGTTGGTTGAAGGATGGAGATAGAAACACAAAATACTTTCACAGTAGGGCTACCCAACGGAATAAACACAACTATATTTCGGGTTTGGAAGATGACAATGGAGTTTGGGTGGAAGAGGATGGGCAATTGGGTGATCTATTTGTGAACTATTTTTCCAATCTGTTTACAACCTCTAACCCAACAGGTATTGATGCTATTCTGGAGGGGATTACACCTAGGGTCACGGAGGAGATGAATTTAGGACTCACACGAAACTTCACAGCTGAGGAAATTCATTCAGCCATGCAACAAATGGCTCCACTATCAGCCCCTGGCCCCGATGGTATGCCCCCTGTCTTCTACAAGTCATTTTGGCACATTGTTGGAGAGGATGTCACCAAGGCAACCCTTGCTATCCTGAATGAAGGTATTATCCCTAAATCTATAAACTCCACTTTTATCTCTTTGATTCCTAAAGTAAAAAACCCCAAAAAAGTCTCTAAGTTTAGGCCTATTAGCCTTTGCAATGTTTTTTACAAAATTATTGCTAAGGTATTGGTGAACTGCCTGAAATCTGTTCTTCCTCATGTTGTCTCTGAATCTCAAAGTGCATTCCTTTCAGGCAGATTAATTACTGATAATGTGCTTGTTGCATTCGAAACCTTACATTATTTAAAAAGGAAAACACAAGGAAAATCAAGTTACATGGCTCTTAAACTAGACATGAGCAAGGCCTATGATAGGGTTGAATGGATTTTTTTAGAAAAAATGATGCTTCATTTGGGGTTCTCGGATAGCTTTGTGTCTATTCTTATGTCTTGCATCAAATCGGTCTCCTATGCTGTGCTGTTCAATGGGGAACCTGTGGGGCACATAAAACCTACTAGGGGACTCCGCCAAGGCGACCCCTTGTCTCCTTACATGTTTCTATTGTGTGCTATTGGCCTTCAAGGGCTCCTCCACAAAGCTGAATCTGATGGTGCAATTAGGGGGATTTCTATTTGTCGTAATGGGCCATGTGTTTCTCACCTTTTCTTTGCAGATGATAGTGTTCTCTTTTGCCGGGCAAAGCAAACTGAATGCCAAGTCATTTTAGATATTTTGGCTACCTATGAAAGAGGCAGTGGGCAGAAAATTAACAAGGACAAAACAAACCTATTCTTTAGCACCAATACTTCCCCAGAGGTGCAAGAGTGTATCCAACAGCTCCTTGGTGTAACTTTCATAAGAAACTTTGAAAAATACTTGGGCCTTCCAGCCCTTGTGGGTAGAAGGAAGAAACAAAGTTTTTCTTACATTAAAGAGCGTGTGTGGAAAAAGCTCCAAGGATGGAAAGAAAAGCTCCTATCTCAGGCTGGTAAAGAGGTATTGATCAAGTCTGTCATACAAACCATTCCAACCTATGCTATGAGTTGTTTTAAGCTCCCTAAGGGGTTGATCCATGATTTGGAAACCATGATTCGAAAATTCTGGTGGGGGTACGGAAATGAGGGAAGGAAAATTCATTGGGTAAATTGGGAACGTTTGTGTGAAGCGAAATAAAGTGGTGGTATGGGATTCAAAGAGATTGAAAAATTCAATGATGCTTTGTTAGCAAAGCAAGTATGGCGCATGATGCACAATCCGGATTCCCTTTGTTATAAAGTTTTGAAGGCTAGATTCTTCCCTAATTGTTCGATTCTAGAAGCCAATGATTGCACTGTGGGGTCGTATGCTTGGAAGAGCATCCTTAGTGCAAGAGACGTGGTGAGAAAAGGCATGGTTTGGCGGGTTGGGAATGGTCAATCTATTTGTATAAGGGAAGATAAGTGGTTGCCTGATCAAGTTTGCAAAACAGTGATGCTTCCCCCTCCTTCTCTCCCACCTGATGCTAAAGTTTGCACCCTCATTGATCCTGAGTCAGCCACTTGGAAGGTGAACCAAATCCAGCAATTGTTCACACCACTTGATACAAAGTTAATCCTTAGTACTCCCCTCAGTGCTAAACTCCCTCCGGATCGTCTAATATGGTCCCACACACCAATGGGTGTTTTTACAACCCGGAGTGCCTATAAAATGTTGGCCAATTCAGCTATGGTCAATAATGCTAGTAGCTCTAACCCAAACCCCCATAAGCAATTTTGGAGAGGACTTTGGAAGCTACAAGTTCCAAATAAGGTGAAGGTATTTGCTCGGAGAGCTTGCAACAGAGCTTTGCCCACAATGGACAATCTCACTAGGCGGCATATTGTAGAGGTGAATCTGTGTCCGATCTGCAAGACGGTAGCTGAAGATTCATTGCATATGGTGTTGCACTGTCCTAAAATGGAACAAGTGTGGAGAGAGCATGGTTCGTTCAGCCAAGCCATCTCCTCCCTACCGAGTGATTTTACTGACCTACTCTCTAGATTTTTGCAGGCAATAAAGGATAATAGAGCTAAACTTTTCATATGCATAGCGTGGAGCCTCTGGCAGCAGCGAAACAAAATGAGGATTGGACTCCCATCCCCTCCGTTGAACCTAGTTGGACCTCAAGCTGCACAGTTCTTGCACGACTACCTCAATGCACAAGATATCCAAGACTCAAGCAACTCCACGGCATCTTCAACGCAATCATGGTGCCCACCGAGCTCCATTTCTTTCAAAGCAAATTTTGATGGCGCTATATTCAACAACTCCAACTTAGCTGGTGTTAGCGTTATCATCCGCGACAGAAACGGAGAGGTGATCGCAGCCATGTCAGAATGTATATCCCTCCCTACCACAGTGCTGGAGGTCGTAGCAATGGCGTGCAGAAGGGCGGTGACATTCACTTCCGAAGTTGGCATCCAAGACGTCACTTTTGAAGGAGACTTGCTGACAGTGATCCAAGCTCTAAACCATGGTGGTGCAAGTGAGGCCCCATACGGCAACCTTATTGAGGACATTTTAGTTTATGCTTCTAGTTTTTTATCAGTTGAGTTTAAGCATGTTAAAAGATCTTGTAATAGGGTAGCAAATGCTCTAGCTAAAAAAGCCAAAGTTGGCGATGTGTTTCAGGCATGGCTGGAAGACTTACCAGCTAACATCACCCCCCTGGCTATTTTTGATGTTCACTAAGACTTTGTATTTGGTTTTTGTTTTCGAATAAATGCCCAGGCATTGAGTCTAGTTTCTAAAAATAAAATAAAATAAAATAAAATAAAATTACACATAAAAAATAAGTTTATGAATTTAATAGTAATTAAAATTCGATTAGCATGAAATTTGACATGTGTATTAAGAACTTGCAATTCAACAAGGCAACGATCGATTAGATTTTCAAAATATGTAGTCATGTTAAACTTTGTCCTATAATAAATTTTCAAACTATTACAATAGAAACAATTATCAATAGCAAAAACAAATTCATAAAAATATTTCTTGAAACTCATATTTAATAGTTTTCTCGTGCATTCAACAGGTTAGCGACTAGTTTTACAAATTTCACAATCCCAACTAGGTTATAGAAATCCATTCGGGTTACCTAGGTCATCACAAACCCACCATGTTTGACAGGGTTTGACTAGGTGTTACGCAGAAACAATCCATTAAAACATCTAGACTAGTTTGGGTACCAGGTCAGTCCAAATTTAATAACTACTAACAACTTAGCATCTATAATTTGTTATGGAGAATATTGTAGACGTAACATTTCTTAATATTTAATTGTTTATAGTTTACACACATAAAACAATACTAAAGGAGTAAAGTTTTATATTTTAAATTTTTCTTTTTCTTTTCATTTTTTATGTTTCACCAAAATGCAAGAAATATAGAGGTGTTTGTTATTGTTGTTTAAACAACAGTTTTTAGTATTTAAATAACATTACATATATTTCTATACACTTTGTAGGGGCCTTTTCATTGTGCGTTGAGCTGGACTGCCTCCCGTGGTAGTAGACTCAAGTATTCTGAGTAAGGGAGTTGAAACTGGTCCAACTGCAACTCAATTTGGTCTGGCTTGTGCGCAAACGTTGAGTCCAAGTCCAAGGGAAGAAGCTGCAAAGTGGGCTTATCTTCTGTTTCTGTCGCAGAATTGCTTTTCTCCAGTTTCTGCTGCAAGATTGACGTTTTTGCGGCAGAAGGAATTTTTCTCCAGTTTCTGCCACAAGATTGACTTTTTTGCTGTGCAGCAAAACTTTCTGCTATGTAGTAAAACCGTCTGCCGTGCAGTAAAACTTTCTGCTATGTAGTGAAACTGTCTGCTATGCAATAAAACTTTCTGATGTGCAGTATAGCTTCCTGCTGTAAAGCCTTTTGCTATGCAATAGAGCTGTCTGCTGTGCTTTAAAGCTGTCTGCTGTGCTTTAAAGCCTTCTGCTGTGTGAATGACTACCCTTCATTTTTACTACATAAATACTTTTCCACTTCCTGCACATAAACAAATCTAAAATCCAAAGAAAATACTCATCAAAAAAATGTTAGTTTAAATGGTTTAATATATTCTCAAATATGTACACATGTTCGTAAATAAAGATATATGTATATATATACACTTATGGCAAGATAATGATTAGTTTGTGTCAACCATTGTTATTAATACCGTTTCGGACCCCGTTTCGGTTTGTCCAGTGGAATGGAATATTTCGGTACCGGCCGATTCCGGCGTACCGTTTCAGGGTGTTTCGGAATTCTTAAAAAATAATTTATATATATCCTTGTTGAACATAAAATTGTCAATTCTAATAAATAAATAACTAAATATCAAATAATACAAATCATTTAGTCTTAACTCTTAAGTCTTAAACATCAATATAACATCATACAATAAGAAGATTTACAAGACAATAACTAAATATAAAAAAATACAAAATTTACTCATCCTCCTCATCATCATCCATGAGAGAATGATCAAATTCATCATCAAAAAACTCCCAAGAACTACCAACACCCATTGGACCTTTACTCTTTTTTTCTTTTCTTTTTTTTTTCTTTTTTTTTTTTTTTTTTTTTTTATTTTTAATAATAGGCCAAATCCGGTACCGGCCGGAATTTGCATCTCGGCCGGAATTGGCCGGAATTGACCGGAATGGCCGGAATGGACCGGAATGACCCGGAATTTGACCCGAGGTGGAACGTGAGTATTCCGGTACCGGTTTGCATACCGGTACGAAAAATTCCGGCCGTTCCGGCCGGAACGGAACGGAATCAATAACAATGGTGTCAACAGTAAAACACGTAATAACAAATAAAGAAAAAAGTTTCGGTAGGAAAGGTTTAGCTTGTATAATAATTAACACGGTAAATATAATAAAAAAGTACTACAGCAGAATAACTAGTACAACAAGTAAAGACACCACAGCAGGACAACTAATGCGGCGGACGTGATAAAAAGGTGCTATAGCAGGATGACTAAATACAACAGATATAAGTTATAATGAGAGAAATCAAATATATTTGCAATCAAAATTAAATATTGAATCTGCCCATAAAATAAATAAATCAAGAAAGAACCCAAACTCCAACTTGAACAACCTTGTCATAGGCTCCTACCATAAAAGTTGTTCATTTTAGAGAATAGGCCTAAATGGCTACTAGCTATTACTTTTGGAGACTTCAAAGAGTGGGTTTGCTAAAAAGGAGGAAAAAGATGGTCTATTGATGCATGCCCCTATTCCTGCCACGTTTTCTCTCTTCTTTTTCTTTCTTTGTGTTCTTTTTTTTACTCTTAGTTTCTCCCTTTTACCCCAAGGGCTTCACCAACTGTTTTTGGTTTGTTGTGGGCATCCTTTCAAGATTACCCACTCACCCATTGGTTGCCCCGACCACTGCCATCTGCTCAGAACATGTTTGCTGCACGACAAAATTCTCTTTTGTTTGTTCTTGCTGTATACCTCTACCTCCAGGTTCAAAGATCAGGATTGGGCTACCTCACTACCTAGCTCTATAGCATACATCAGATGGTCACAACCATTTATTACTTCTTTTGGGTAAGATACCATCCCAGCAGGATATATTCCCAAAAGAAGTTATGGCAAGAAACCAAATATAGACCCCCTTTTCCCCCCACCACCAAACCACGCCCTTTGAATCCTTTTGACCATGGGCCCACCTACCTTGTATTGGCTGGGTACAAGTTGGTGGGGCTCCGGCCTTTCTGTTTTTGTTTTCTTTCGTTCCCACGCCGTTCCTGCCGTAGCAAATTAGTTCTATTTCATCCTGCTGCATGTCTCTGTCTTATTTCTTCACATGTTTTCTGCTGTGTTTGTCATTTCCTTTAGCTTGGCTTTTCCTTCACGCGTTTCCTGCTGCTGACACTTCCTGCTGCTCCTTGTTTCTTTTTATCGTTCTTTTTCATATCAGTTTTCAGGCCTGTCTTTTTTATACAAAAGGATTTGGACCTTTGTGAGCCAAATAATGTTGACTGGATTAAAAGGGTACTTGGCCCAACTTATCTTCATCTGCCGAGGCCATTCTGCTAAAGAACTGTATTCTGCGGCAAGTCTGTATTCTGCTGAAGAACTATATTCTGCGGCAGATCTTTATTTTGCGACAATAAAGCCTTCTGCCGAAGAATAGGGACTTATGTCTTCATCTGCCGAAACCATTCTGTCAGAGAACTATATTCTGCGGTAAAGCTATATTCTACAGCAGATTTGTATTCTGTAGCAGATTTGTGTTTTGCTGTAGATTACTTTCACTTGCATTTCTTTCCTTAGAAATTTCTTGCTCTTCGGTCTTCTTGATGGATCTTTGGGCCTTGCTTCTCATTGGGCTTTCTTCCTCATGGGTCTTTGGGGACAGATTTGCAAAAATGGGCATTAACACACTTTTTCACCTATACAAATTTTCACAAAACAACAATAACGTTACTAAAAATCACTTACCAAATGGCTCATAGGGTTAGCCAAATAAAACAAAACAAAAGCTATGCAAAATAAAATCTGTGTGTCATCCCATGAAAAAAATAAATCTGTGTTTCATAAGAGACAAAAAGGGCATTTGGTCTAGTGGTATGATTCTCGCTTAGGGTGCAAGTGGTCCCGAGTTCAATTCTTGGGATGCCCCATTTTATTTTTCTTTTATGCTCTATCTGTCTACAATACACACTGTCACGACGCCAATCATTAGTCAAAAGAATGAGTTATTACGACACTAATCCCAATGGTCCTCTCTCATTTCCGAGTTGGCCCGCCTACATTTTATTTTATTTTTAAAATTTTAAGGATTGGCCTATATTGTATTTGTTCTGTGATTTGGTGTTAATTTTATTTAAATATTTTTGGGTGGGCTTTAACTCCATTTCTTGACCACAGAAAATGAGTATTTTTAAGACAATCAACTTGAGATAAACAATAAGGGTAGTATTTGAAATAATGACATGGTAATTTTGTGGGCTTTAACTCCATTTCTTGACCACAGAAAGTGAGTATTTTTAAGACAATCAACTTGAGGTAAACAATAAGGGCAGTATTTGAAATAATGATACAAATCTTATTTCAATGGCAATTTTCACTTAATAATGCTTTTTAAAAAAATATATTTTGTTAATTAAAAATGCTTTAAAAGTACTCGAGATATATATATTTTTTCTAAATGAAACTTAATCGATAAGATTCAAAAGATGTCATTTTCCAAAATAATTTTCTTTAAATAAAGCAAAATAACTTTCAAATATTTATATGTTGTTAAATATATGTATTTTTTATTATAAATATTAACAAAAATGGGCTTTTAAGTAATTCAACATATGAGAGTCCAAAATAAATTTTCTAAGTAAACTAATATAATTTTCAAACATTACAACTATGTCAAATATTTAAAAAAAAAAAAAAATTATGTAACAACAATTAATGGTGTGCATAACATCAAGATATTAACTATTTATATACAATTATTATTGATATAAAATTATATATATATATATATATATATTTGTGGGGCCTGAAAGTTTGATAGCCTCGGTCCATTTTGCACCCGGCCCAAAGCCCATGCCGAGGATGGAGAATTGCTCGAGGACGTTGTGTTGAGGCCTGGGCTGTAAGGACCACGTCGAGGATGACCCTGTCCTCGGCGGACTAAGGACAACACGAAGTTGGGGAACGAGCCCAGTACAGGTTGTCATCTCCATAATAAATGCGCTCACCTAATCCCCTGACAGCCCTAATGGAGATGTGACTCTTGGACAGGGTAACCTTGGCCACTACAAATCACATGATTACTGATAACACAGCTGATAGGACGGGTGGTCAGGAGTGAAGCGCACATATGATTAACAAGTGGAAGAAAGAGATGGTGAGAAGAGGGCTATATAAGGGGAACCAAACAGAACAGTAAAGGGGGGGGGCTGGAGAAAGGAGGATTCTCGGACGAATGCCGAGAAGGAGCCTTGGTGAATAATCTTAATGTGCCAACCTTCAATGAGTGAAGATCCGACTTTTGGGCGTTGTCCGTTTGTTAGGGCCTAGTCCTTGAACCCACTCTCTAAAAATTTATTATTTGGGCTTGTTGGGCTAGAAACCCATCCTTATTATGAGTCCAATCCCAATTGAGTCCTTACAATTGGCGCCGTCTGTGGGAATGACTAGGGCGTTAGCAGGCACAACAACTAGCGATTTCCACCATTGGGGGCTTGCGTAAGCTACCCCGAAGAAAAAAAAAAAAAAAACGAAGAAACAACTAACAAGAACGCTTTTGCACAAGATATGATCGTTGCAGGAAAGTAAGAAATTCAGAGAATAGGAGAAGGAAACAAACACAATAACATTTTATTAATCGAAAAGCAAATACAAAATACAAACAGAGACTCAGATAGGCGTGTTTTAAAGCTAAGGCTACAAACAAAGGCCCAGAGGGGCCTGTCCTAAAACTAACTTGAAGGAGGGGGGTCGAGGCAAGCTTGTTTTAAGGTTGCCAACAACCTCCGGGCCGGTGCAGATGGTGCCGGTGACAAGAGAGAAGCAGACGCATGGGCGCCTGGCGACCCCTCCTCATGATGTTCCCTTGATTCTCTCCCAGCCCCACTGCGGTTGGCCGTTGGAGACGGAAACACCCGGGCACCAAACATGACGTAATCTTACGCGCCTCTACCGGCTTGGATGTGCCCCGGGGAAGGGCGATATATACTTCAAGGACCTTCCTCCTGACCGCCATACACGACACTATCAGGATGACGCCTAATTTTTGCCGCGCCGGAAGTCTGACGTGGGTTGCGGCCACAACTGCTCTCAGCCGAGGAAGGAGGACCTTTGGCCTGTGTGTCCTCATTCCCACCCAAGGCCGCCCCATATCTCCAAATCCTTGTCATAATCCTGGCACGGTTATTGAAAGGGCCCGGGGAGTTGAAGGGATGTGTTTCTTGTTTTGTTAGAGGGTTCATGGAGAGTGAGAAGGACGTTTTCCCCCAGAAAGCCTTATATAGAGGATGGAGGTTGGTGGGAATTGATCCACACAGAGTTCAAAGAAAGGGTTATCAGCGGTATTAATTCTGACCAAATTCTAAGGAGACCGTAGACCATTGGATCTGCATTGATTCACGAGGATATTAATGAGAACGCGTCTCGCGCATCGAAATGTCAGGCGTGGAACGCGAATAGTCAAGGGACGCTTTGTGATTGAGGAGGACGAAAACTTGAGCTGAATGCGAGGTTACTGCCACGTGTGAGATCAGAAGTCCGAACCACCCTTGCCCAGGGCACCGCGAGGTTAAGGATCCGGCCCGAGGATGAACCACTTCCGATGAAGCACGGCCGAGGACGTCATCAAGCCAAAAGTAAGATTCTGAGAGCCAAGGACAAACTCCTTCATTCCATACAGAAGTGTTAGACAGAACCAAGGCCTTGCATGGTCCTCGGACCCAAGCCTATGGGAAAACTAACCACTCAACTATACCTGGGTACTAGACAGAACCAAGGTATTGCATGGTCCAAGGACTCAAGCTTATGGGAAAACTAGCTACTTACAGAAGAACAGAAGTGTTAGACAGAACCAAGGCCTTGCATGGTCCTCGGACCCAAGCCTATGGAAAAACTAACCACTCAACTATACCTGGGTACTAGACAGAACTAAGGTATTGCATGGTCCAAGGACTCAAGCCTATGGGAAAACTAGCTACTTAGAGAAGAAAAGAAGTATTAGACAGAACCAAGGCCTTGCATGGTCCTCGGACCCAATCCTATGGGAAAACTAACCACCCAAATATACTTGGGTACTAGACAGAACTAAGGTATTGCATGGTCCAAGGACTCAAACCTATGGGAAAACTAGCTACTTACAGAAGAACAGAAGTGTTAGACAGAACCAAGGTCTTGCATGGTCCTCGGACCCAAGCCTATGGGAAAACTAACCACTCAACTATACCTGGGTACTAGACAGAACCAAGGTATTGCATGGTCCAAGGACTCAAGCCTATGGGAAAACTAGCTACTTACAGAAGAATAGAAGTGTTAGACAGATCCAAGGCCTTGCATGGTCCTCAGACCCAAACCTATGGGAAAACTAACCACTCAACTATACCTGGGTACTAGACAGAACCAAGGTATTGCATGGTCCAAGGACTCAAACCTATGGAAAAACTAGCTACTTACAGAAGAACAGAAGTGTTAGATAAAGCCAAGGTCTTGCATGGTCCTCGGACCTAAGCCTATGGGAAAACTAACCACCCAAATATACCTGGGTACTAGACAGAACCAAGGTCTTGCATGGTCCTCGGACCCAAACCTATGGGAAAGCTAACTATTTGCGGAAGAACAAAAGCGTTAAATAGAACCGAGTTGTGGTACAGTCATCGGATTCAAGCTTGAGGGACAGCTGATTGCCTCATGAGACTAGGTCCAGAGCAGAACCAAGGTATTGAGCAAAACATTAAAGTGTAACAAGTAAAAGGAAGCATCAATAAAAAAAAATAAAAAAAAACTAAAGGCAAACTATTGAATATATATTTCAAATAGAAAGTATGTAGTTTCGTTACAATCTCGTCGAGGCAAAAAGCAAAATGAAATGGAAAAGAGAACAAATAAGAGTGTCCTATGCCATTAAAGCGGGGTGGTCTAACAAGATGGCTTACTCCCTCAACTCGGTAAGCAGTTTGTCTTGAGGAGCCTGTTAAAAGGCTTCGACTAACACCTAGGGGCCCTGACTCGGAGGGGTTACTTCAGAGGACCCTCCCACGGTAGGAGGAATCTAAGGGATAGTGAGGGTGGCTTGGAAGTCAGCAGGAAGCCTCACCACATCTTGGGGCACTTCTTGATCGTCGGTTCCAGCTCCCTCCAACACTCCATGGGGCTCAGCCTCCTTAAAAGGTCTATTAGCTGAAGATGTGTCCTCAGCAGCTTTGGTCTGACTTTCACTTGCTGCTGGTAATGCATACTTCTCCTCGGAAGTAATGGGGATAACCTCGCGAATTGCGAGGGGGTAATATACTCTCTCTGCCCTCCTAAGGTCAGACGAGGCATCAACCCCCGCTTGGTTGAGGGCTTCATTCTAGGTCTCAAAATAAAAATGCCTGCACACTTCAGGGACTTGAGCCTTGAAGGTAGCTTTAGTCTTAGCCACCCCCTGAGCGAAGGCCTCCTCTTCCGCCTGTTCTACAGAACGCTCAATGTCTATTCTCATAAACACAGCCTCGTCTTTGGCCCTCATGGCCTCGTCTCTGGCATACTTGGCAATACCCTTCGCCCCGACTACCTCGGCCAACTTTTTCTTCAGGTCAATGATGTCCTCTTTGGCAGCCCGTAGTTGGCCCTCGACATCCTGCAAGCGTTTTGTCTGATCCTCGGCCTGCTTCGTAGCCGCGGCTAGGTCAGAGGCCACACTATCTCTAGCCTTTGTCATCTCCTCCATATTTTCAATCGCCTTTTTGAGATCTGCCTCAGATCTCTTAAGGATACTTGCAACCTTCGAGAACTTGTCGCGCTCCTGCGCTAAAGCATTACTATGGCCGTCGACCTCTTCATTCAGCCTGAAAATAGCTTGGATAGCCTGCCAACCGAAATAAATACGCTGTAAAGGGGAGGGGTGGTGCTAAGCAATAAAGTTCAAACAAAACAAACAAGTACCAGAGGTCTTACCATGCCCAGGTATGTCTTGAGGTTGCAGGTAACTTCTGGCCCACTCATGCTCCCTAGCTCAGCCATGTCAGCAGGGAGAAGAAGGGATCTCTCTAGGGCATCAGCTACGCGAGCCCCCTCACCTCCTCGGGATTCCCGGATCGTAGCGTCATCCATCAAGGGTTCTCCGTGGAGCATGGCAGCAGGCAGCCAGGCTTGGGGCTCGGGCTGTTGAGCGATTTCTTTTCCTTGATGCTGACCACCAATCCTCAGTTGTTTAGAAGGTCGGCTTGCTTCATCCTCCCCTAGAGAAGAGTGGGATTTGCCCCTATCTACTGGGTCCTTGCCTTTAGAGGATCTCTTCCTTTATGGGTCGGAGGATTTAGGCTGAGAGTCTGAAATTGGAAGGATAGATGACGACCTGGTCTGTGCAGGTGAAGGCTTAGGTCCTGGGAGAGGGGGCTTGGGCTGTAACTCCCTTGGCACACTTCTCTTAGATTTGCCCTCAAGCAGGTCAAGAAGGCTGGTTGGGGGCTGCCTCTTGAAACCCATCTCAGTCTGGGTGCCAACCCTCGGGGGTTGAAGATCGGCCTCGGACAGGTGGGGATCCCCTGGGTCACCAGAGAGGTCCTCAGACTGGTTAGGTCGGCCAAATATACCGAATTCGTCTTCAAATGAGCTCAGTTCGACCACTTCTTCCCCCTTCTCTGAACTCCCTTCTTCGGCCTGTGCTGCTTGATGAGATGAGGAAGAACCTGCTAATGGGATGCCCTTCGGAATAGAAGTTCCTTCGAAAAATGAAAATCCGTCCTCTACCACGGTGATTTGCCTAAGCCGAGGATCTCGGGCCCTAATAATGTGCTTTGGGACCGGAAATAACTTCTGGGTCGGATTACATCCGAGGATCTTATGGGCAGCTCTAACCTGATTGTTGGTCTCGTTCAGAAAAAGCTCCGCCCTAAGAACGACTTCTAAGTCCTGCTTGTTGACCAGACGAAAATGACGAGCAAAGACGTGCAGATCTGAGAAAAGAGGAACAAAACTCCTATAATTAATCAAGCAAATGAGATATACGACAAAGAAAAAAGAAAAAAAGTTAGACCATCTTCCACCTCAAATGCCCTACCTGGCTTCCCTCTACCGTCTGGCAATGAAAACCGTCGTGCCACTCCCCTGACATTATGAGAAAATCTTGAGTCAAACCCTTACTAAAATCGGGGAGGCACTGGATAAGCCGAACCCTATCATCCCTCGTCTTCATGTAATATGACTTACCCTTCAGGTGCTGAAGATTGTAGCACCAATTCACATCATGGTGGGTTAACCTCAACCCCATTGTCTCATTTAGGATATCTACACACCCTAGTATCCTAAACATATTAACAGCGCACTGGGTAGGAGTTAGCTGAAAATGCCTAAGGTAATCTCTCATCACTGGCCTCATAGGGATTCTCATGCCTCCCTCTACGAAAGCTACTATGGGAATCACAACTTCGCCCTCATTCCTTTTAGCGTACCACTCTCCTTCTTCGCAATACCTCAAGTCGACATTACGGGGTATCCCGTAATCAACCATGAATTTCTCTATCATCTCTTCAGACTCAACTAATTTCTTAAATTTACCCATCTCTAGCAACGACTTAAAGACCCAAAAAAGAGAGAACCAAAGGGGAAAAAGGAAGTAGAGAGAGGTTTGTGCTACAGAGAGAAGGAGACTTACAGAAGTAAGGAGATTCTCCTCGGACAGGCTCTTAATGCCAAAAAGAGGCACTGGTCAGTGTGGAGATTGGACTAGATTCAGAGTGTGCGCGTCGAAACTTTTAAATGCACAAATAAGGAGACCAAGCGGTTCAAATGAGTATTTATACTCTCAGTCAAAATTAATCAGGCAGAACTTCCCGCCCATAAAGGCAAAAAATCCCCACCAATTGATTGCCATCACACCGCTGGACGTGGGGAACATGGAGCCGCAAAAAATTTAATGTGAACGCGCGCCGAATATCGTGGCGCCAGAAACGTCCATTGGGCAAGCGAAAAGACTCCAATGCTGACATCAACCGATGTGGAATGAATCATGAAATAGGCCCAGGGATATCAAAACCCTCCTCCCCGTCCGAGGATGCGGGTAACAAGGTTTTGAGGGGCTATTGTGGGGCCTGAAAGTCTGATAGCCTCGGTCCATTTTGCACTCGGCCCAAGGCCCATATCAAGGATGGAGAATTGCCCGAGGATGTTGTGTTGAGGCCTAGGCTGTAAGGACCACGCCGAGGATGACCCTGTCCTCGACAGACCGAGGACAACACGAAGTTGGGGAACGAGCCTAGTACAGGTTGTCATCTCCACAATAAATGCGCTTACCTAATCCCCTGACCGCCTTAATGGAGATGTGACTCTTGGACAGGGTAACCTTGGCCACTACAAATAACATGATTACTGATAACACAGCTGATGGGACGGGTGGTCAGGAGTGAAGCGCACGGATGATCAACAAGTGGAAGAAAGAGATGGTGAGAAGAGAGCTATATAAGGAGAACCAAACAGAACAGTAAAGGGGGGGGGGGCTGGAGAAAGGAGGATCCTCGGACGAATGCCGAGAAGGAGCCTTGGTGAATAATCTTAATGTGCCAACCTTCAATAAGTGAAGATCCGACTTTTGGGCGTTGTCCGTTTGTTAGGGCCTAGTCCTTGAACACACTCTCCAAAAATTTATTATTTGGGCTCGTTGGGCTAGAAACTCATCCTTATTCTGGGTCTAATCCCAATTGAGTCCTTACAATATTATTAGATATGAATTTTAAAAATACAACCGTTGGATTGTATGTTCTTTTATATACTTCATGGTTGCAAAATTTCAATAAAATCAAAGATAAGTAATTATGTAATCAATCAAATGTTTAAATTCTAAGTTTTTTGTAATCTAAAATTATAAATAAAAAATAATTTTGTTGATTGAATAATAAATAAAATTTTATTTAAACAAAATTTGATATGCATATTAAAATGTAAGAACAAACTCATAAATTTGTAAAATTCACATCCACACAAATAAGTTTGAAAAGTTTATTTTCAAATGGATTTGCAGAAACCTTTGTGTTTATTTAAAAAAAAAATATATATATATATATATATATTCACACGCGCGAGCATAGTGTAAAATTCCGTGACTCCTATACGTGGCGCTAATTCATTGGCTACCAAAACTTCTTAGAAAAAGAAAAAAAATCAGCAGTCACCACCACCGCCTAAGTTCAACCACCGCAGCGAAACCCCCCATTCGCATTCCCAATTCTCCCCATCGCCGATTCACGCAAAAACAAAAGAAAAACTAACCAAAAAAAAAAAAAAAATGACAGAGGAGAGTGGCGCTAAGGTTTCTTCATCCGAGGATGTCTCACAAACAAGGCAAAGGTTTTGGTTTCTGTACTCTTGAATTCAATAATTTATTCTTTAAATTTTGTTCGATATTATTTATTCTCGTACTCATTGTTTTATAGTTTGGGTTCTCTTTGTTTTGGAGGGAGATAGGTTTTTTTCTTTTTAGGGATTTAGGATTTTACGTTTATGTATGAAATTGTTGGTTTTTTTTTTTTTTTTTTTTTTTGAATGAGGGATATCTGGGTTTCGTTGGTTTTTGGATTTACAATGGAATGTGATTATGAAATACCTAAGAAAATTACATTTTTTATGGCATAATTTGAGGGCATATTATGGTTTTCTTGCTTAAGACTATGGTTATTAGTTTGCAATTGAGGCTAATAATAGTTTTATAATAAACTGTGTGTTTTGTTTAATTCTGCTTAAGAGGAAAAGGAAGTTGTTGAATTGAATGTTTCAAATTCACATGATTATCTACAAATTGTTTTGGTTTGCTTCATACTTTTGAAATCGGTTTTGATGCTGGACTAAATCCTTAATGGGCTCGGAAACCGATTTTGATGTAGGTTTTTTTTTTTTTTTAAAGGAATTCAACACTAAATTAGTGTTTTTGATGAGACCTTGAAGGGTCCTTGAATAGGGTTTGATGTTTAAAGGTTTAGGTAGAGTAAGTAACAAGAAGATTGGACCTTGAATGAGTTTGATGGTTGTTTTTTTTGTTAAAACAATGAATAGAACAAGAAACACAGAAAGATAAGCTCTAGGCAATCCCAGTAGGTTTCCCAAGCAATCACACTTAGGAAGGAGAAGGCAATCACACCCACTAGAATTTTATTAAATTCATTTTTCCACTTCTTTTAATGAATGCATAAAAGACTCCTATATACACTAATTGCCACTACTACTCCTAGAAGGATTAGGACTCTGAATTAACCTTTTCCTTAGAAAGACAGCCCTAATAATAAAGAAAAGTAATTGAGAACTGTTAGAATATTGGTTAAATTCATAATTTCTTAACAACTTGAGCTTTTGGGACAAGTGGTAATTTATCATGGCATCAAAACATGTGGCCTTGAGTTTGAACCCTTTCTCCACTCTACCTCCCATTTAAAAAGTGAAAAATCTCATGTGTTGGGCACTATCTATTAGGGTGGAGTTTGGACCCACGCATGAGGGAGAATCTTAGAATAATGGTTAAATGATTAAATTCATAATTTTCAAATATGAGCTATACTCAACTGTACTTCCTCCTCCCATAATAATGGGATAGAGGGCGAGGGCGTTGGTTCAAGGCCCATTGGTTGCGTGTAGAACTTATTTTCTGAAAAAAAAAAAAAAAAAAAAAAAGCCTTTCCTAATAACTTAAGTTTTTGAAACAAGTGGTATTTTATCAAGAACTTTTATACCAAATACCAAATGGACCTAAAACATAAAATGAGACTCATGGGTCTAGTAAAACCTGTCACAGTCCATTTTAGAAAATCTAGAAATTAACAAACTACTTTTATTTTGGTAAAACTTTATTAAAACAACAAATACTTAATAATAAAATAGCCCATGGTGGCTGCCAAGAAGGCCCCACAGTCGAAGCTAGACCAAAATTCTTGAATTTTTGGTATTTAATCCTGATTTTCCTCGAGGTCCTTACCATCTGCATGAGCTTTGAGATTGAAAATTCAGATATGGAAAGATGTACATAAATTCTATCGTTTTAAAGCATATTAATCATGAAAGTCTAGATATGATTCACGTTTTTTTACCATACAGATGCTACTGTTATTACCTTATGGCTCTGTCTCAAATCAATTTAAATGTAGATTTTATTTTGGCTAGATTCCTATTCCGTTTAGTGGAATCGATATTTGTACTTTGCCAGTTCCTAGTTATGATATTTTGCAATATTTAACTTTTAGTGAGTGTTGCAGGAAGAAGAGAAAATGGGATCAACCTGCAGAGTCTTTTGTTTCAGCTGGTGTAGCGTTATCTGGGGTCCTACCACTTGGCAACATAGCCCTTGGTGGGATTGCACTTCCTGGTGTAACTCCAGTCTCCAGTGCCCTTTTAATGAATCCACTTGTGGCTAGCTGTGCAACCATACCCCAGGCGTTTCAGGCATCATCTATACAGCAACACACTGCCACCATTGTCCCTAAAGTAAGTCAATTGAGATACCTTATCTGGGTTTGTTTTGATTTCTGATGGCTTCAGCAGGTTTATGTTGGTTGAACTTTGCTGCAGTATTTGTCATTGTGGTATACTTTACAATTGGAGTCATATTCTAGCTTCAACCAAACTGTATTTGGGAAACAATTTTGTTTTCTCTTCTGGAGACAAACTCAAATTACACACACCCACATATATTTTATATATACTATTTTTTAATATCAAATATGTGGGGTGCAGCTGTGGATGTATGCATTCTCATTGAAAGTCTATGTATGTATATATATGCTTTAATAACAGGAAGTGATTTGCCATGCCAAATGCATGCTGACTTTATTTTGGTTTGGTAATAAACAAAAGTGATGATTTATATAAGAACATTTTGAAATCATCACTTTTGGTAATTTTAGGATATTATTTTTATTTTTTAAATTCAAGTCGCTCTGATTTCCCATAAAATATAACTGAAGGGTTATGCACAATATTGTGTAAGACAGAATGATGTGTTGGTGCCATTTGTCAAATTTGGAGACCATTTATTCATGTTTTCTACATCTATTTCAATTTTCCTTTTGTTTGTACGATGTTTAATATGATTTGTCACTTGGGATTTTTCTGTGTTAGTTTGAATATATTTTATTTTCTGTTTTCTGTCACAACTTACTGCCCAACTTTCAGATGTATTCAAGTCCTTCAATAAAAATGTTGTCTTTTGTTGCAGAATATGTTGTTTGACAGTTTTAGTTCCATTAGTTTGTTTTATCAGCGGGGCTGAAGTATCTTTACTTCACTTGAAACTCTGCTTCCTTAGATCTTTGTTTGATTGGTTGAGGAATATTGAGGATGTTTGTTGTTCTCCTCCTTTAGAGTTGTTTGGATTTTGTAATTGTAGGTCTTAATTTGTTGCACTGCCTTGTACCTGGGCTTTGTCCTCTTTATTTTTAATAAAATATTATATATAAAAAAATTAGTTTCATATCAGCGAGGATAAATATAGTGTTGGATCTGTTAGAAGAATGCTATGCATGCACTGTGCACATAAAAGAATGGAATATTATGGTGTAGCTGGTTGAAAATGACGATTCCATGTAAGGGACATACAAATAATATATTGGCCACGTGAATAATTAATTCCTGTTACATGTACTGCCACTGGTCTGTAATTATGATTGTAAATGTTGAACTATAGTTTACTGAAGATTTCTATTCATTATTGTTTCTTTTATTTTTCTTCCTTAGTCATCTGTTGTTTATTTTGAATGTTCATTTGTTACTCATTTCTCCTTTGGTCTGTACAAATGAAAATAGCTAAAGATTCAAGATGAGTTAATAGCCCGAGAAATTGTAATAAATGATGCTGAGTCTTCTGTTCGTTACAAGCTCACAAAACGGCAGACGCAGGAGGAGGTGAATCTGAATTTTCAAGTTTACATGACTGGCTAATTTGTTTATTATTTTTTTTAATTTAGTTGAACACTTTTTAAAAAAAAAATTTATTTTTCTATGGGGTTGACCAACTTAGCTTACTTGCAGATTCAAAAGTGCACAGGTGCCGTGGTTATAACTAGGTTTGTAGTTCTTCAAAGGCATTTCTGTGGGAGCCTCTTCAATGGGGTATTTTGGCCATCATGAATGTAATGCATAATCTGATTTCCTGTTTCAGGGGTAAGTACCGTCCACCAAATGCACCGCCTGATGGGGAAAAGCCATTATATCTTCATATCTCTGCGGGAGCTCATGTAAGTGTGATTTATGCTGTGCACAATTATGTAAGAATAGTTGGTTCGTTTTGATGTATCTGTTTGAATACTTATAACATGCACAGATGGTTAAATGAACTGTTGATGGTTCTACAGAAAAACATGGCTAGTGTAGATTTCAAAAGAAGAAATTTGATCTACAATAAATGTTTTACATAATACAGGAACCATATAACTTAAATACTTAATAAATTGAAACTGAAATAAACCAGAATATTTGTCCCATTGGTTATTTTCTCATGAGCCAGTTTAACTTACTGCTCCTTTGTATAAACCTTCGTATACGAGCCATATGGATAAAGATAAATGCCTTTGGTTTCCTTGTATTACCTGATTGCCTCTGCAGTTAAAAGACACAGCTGAACGGATACTAGCGGTTGATCGTGCTGCTGCCATGGTTGAAGAAATGCTGAAGCAAGGTCAGAGTTTGCAGCCAGCTTCTTCCACTTTTCATCTGGCTATAAGCAATGGAGTGAAGGTAGGGATGTGCTGCATTGCAAGCATTTTTGTGTTAAGGTTTAATGAGGATTACAACACATGAATTTTCTAATTGAGTATGGTTACTCAGGCACTGAGCACAAGTGTGTTTTTGGGCTTTGAACCAGACCCATCATTGAACATTGCTTCTCGTATATGTGGACCAAATGTAAGATATTGTTTTCTTTCCCATCTCCCCTCCCTTTTGCTTTGTTTTCTTTTGTTTTTTCCTCTGATAACTTAACCATGGCAATATAGTCCTCTATGGTTAATTTGTGTGTGTGTGCGTGCGCCTGAGCGCCTCTCTTTGTGCATAAGTCAGTTCCTTTCTCTCCTAAAATTTTTATAGAGAACTGTTTTTGAGGTTTAATTTAAACTTAGCACATTGCTTTTGTGTAATATTATGTTCTGATCCAATTTATTCTTTCCTGATTAATTTTCCTAATTTTTTATTTTGTTTTTACATTTCTGGTAAATGTTCTCTTTTGTTTTGTAATTTTGAACTTTGTCTTACACATTGATGAGGATGAGGGATTCTAATGTTTTAGCTTTCTCTGACATCTCCATACAATTGGGAGAGACTGTTTTTTGTGCTGGTGGCTGTTCGGTTTTGTACATGCAGGACCAGTATATAAATCACATTATGAATGAAACAGGAGCAACTGTCTTACTAAGAGGACGTGGTTCGGGAAACATTGAAAGCTCACATGGAGAAGGTACAATCTTGTTGTATGAAATATGATCTTTCTACAGGCCTTTTGATTTTCTCACTCTTATAATGCTTGCAGAAGGACAGCAACCACTGCATTTAGTTTTGTCAAGCAATAATCCAAAAAGTCTTGAAGATGCTAAGCGTTTGGCTGAAAATTTGTTAGATACAATTAGTGTAGAGTGTGGTGCTTCCAGGTAATTGAATTAAGCTAGATGTAAATTATTCTATGCATTGTATGGGTTTAGTAGGTACGGGGTTATACAGTTCCTTCCTTTTTCTTTATCACCATCTTCTATGCTGTTGTATTTTATTGTGTTGTGTAGAAACTTCTATGTTAAATATGTTACTAATGCAAACCATTTGTTTCACCTGCTCTTAAGTTTTTAACTTTAGTTTTTGTACGGTAATCTAAAGAGTTCAGCATTGCATCAGTTGTGCTCTTTGCATGAATATCTAATTCTTTCAAACAGTTCTTGATAACACCATTTGTTTGCACTGTAGTTTGTTATTTCTATTGGAAAATAACCTGTGGTTCCAACTCTTTAGGGTTTCATCATGTAAGGTTTATAGTGCTGTTCCACCCACACAGCAGGTTTATAGTGCCGTTCCTCCTCCACAGCAGTTATTGGCTGGAGTTCAGAGTTCCGGGAATGAACTAAAAGTAAATACAAGTTCTACTCCTGGTTTGACATCTGCAACTATGGGCTCTACACCATCACCCCTGGTTTCCTCAGTTGGAGTCCCTGGGATCCCTCCTGGTTTTCCTCAAGGACTAGTATCGCAATCTGGAGGATATTTGAACAATGTGCAGTCTCAAGGAAATGTAATTGGCTATCCCCAGCCTTTAGTATCTAGTGGAACAAGCTACAATGGATATGGTGGGATATATCCTCAAGCCACACCGTTACAACAAGTTGCCTTGGCCCTTAGGCAGTTGCCTTCTCCTGTCACCTCTACAATTGCTCCTACAACTTCAGTACAAAGCAAAGAATCAAAGTTGAGTGGTATCTCAGATCCTGAGACAGAGAAACGGCCTCCACAGAAGCGGAAGTTTCAGGAACTACCAACTGGCTCAAAGTTCCCAGCAAAAACCTATCAGGTATTGGTGCAGAATCCCAGCTAGATTTTTCCAAATATGGCTGAGGAATAATCTTACAAATCTTATATGGATTTTGATCACCTTAAATGGGAAAGTAAAAGAAGCTAAAATAAAGGACATTCCTTGGGTGAATCTAAGTTTATAGATTTCTTTGTTAATAAACTTTGGCTGTGAATTTAGTGAATGTAACAAAATGAGCAAATAAGGTTATAAAATATATTGCGAAGTCCACAATCTTGGCTTTCCAGATTTTGGGAAGAAATCATTTTATGAAAGCTTTTGCGGCTTTCTTAAGGTAATAACGGGAGGTTTGCAATTGGTTGCCTGAAATACTGTCTGTTAAATTTTAAGATTGTTTTGTTTCTTGCTTTAAAGTGTAGTACCAGAATAGTGTAGACAGTTAAGTTAGATTTCTATTGTGTAGATTTGATAAATGACATTGGGAGGACATGTTGAGAGGTAATAAACCCAGGATAAGATTTGGGAACATTATACTTGGTTCGGAGTTTCTTTCTCATCATTTTAGTCCTTTGCTTGAATGGAATACCACACTATTGTAGATAGTGTGGTATTGTACAACAGTCTACCTATAAAAAAAAAACTATTGTACAAAGTACAAACAATGTGCTGGACAAACTCATCTTCCTGGCCCATTTTGGGATGGTGTTGCTTGCAGGCATACACTATCTCTGGGCACATGATGGCTGAACTACCTGGCCTTTACATCAGCTGCTTGTATGCCAAGGATTGAAATGAAATGAATATTGGCTCTTTTTTGTTTTGTTTATTGCTTGGTTGAGCTATGGTGAGTTTCATGCCTATTCTAGCTTCCTTAACCCTGAGCAAGTTAGGCTTGGTTGTATTGCGAATAGCTCTGGGTGGACTCAAATGGGTGACACTATCATTAACCATGAATCTATACGTTAAAGTTGTGTTGTGTATGCATATTTTATTTTACTTTGTGTGTGTGTGTTGTTTGTTTTTTTTTTTTGGGGGGGGGGGGGGGGGGAGGGGGGGGGGGGATGTGTTGTGTGCACGTGCATGCACCTATTCCTTTTGTCCTGCATCACTTCTGTACAATATATAATTCTAACTGGGCTTCAAACAACAAACATCAGCTTGAGTGTTATTTGGACTTGTCAGCTTGCTTGTTGTATGTGATTGATTTCAAAAGAGCTGAGGGTGATGAGTTTATCGGTAGCTTGGTTCTTGCTACCTCTATTAGAGCTGAGGCTGTGCATTGTAAGCTTCCTATAGTCTTGGTAGGGATGTTGGAGCAAGTCTATTTTTACCTTTGTGTGAATTGTATGAACCCTTCCTGAGTTGTTTTTCCACTCATTTATGAAGTCTTTGTAGCTTGATGTTCAGGAGGGAAAATGTTTGGCTCCAACCGGCAATAGAAAGATGACTTGTGTCACTTGGTTGGGTTAAGTGAGTCATGTATTGCATATGACAAGGAAAAATGCCATCCTCCTATTGGTGGTTGGAGCCCAAGGCTCCAAACATGTGTGGAGCCAAACTTTATCCGTTTTGGAGTTTTTTTTTACAAAAGGTTTCATTGATGTATTTGTTTATTAGAATGTGGTTGTGTTTTCTTCGGTATCAACGTGATTGTTTACTTCAATAAGTTCTCCTGCTACAGTGTTCTTATGTGTGTAATAATTTTTCATTCTCATTGCTATAAGGCTGTCTGCTGTCTTTTGCTGACTTCAGTGCTTAATATTTCAGGTATTTTCTCTGACCTTCTATGAAGCTAACAGGCAGATTCTGGACCTCTCTATTGGGTCGTTGGTTTGTATGTTCACAGGGTTTTCAATTATGGAGGTGCCATGGCTAGGGTGCTTATGGCTTCATAGCTTTTGATCAGGGGCCAATTCTAGATTTATGCTGATTGGTTTTATGTGCCTTTTTGCTGAATTGTGTTAAAACACAAGTCCCTCTTTTTGTGTGTGTGCGCGCGTGCATGCGCGCTTGCCATTGGGCCAATGTCGGCTTCTTTAATGGGCGCCATCATCAATATTATGGACTGCCAAACTACTTCTTGAGAAGAAGTTCAGCAACCACCCAAGATAGCTTTGATTTTGACCTCATTAACATTTAGTGGTTGCAGCACAGAATTTTTTATACAAAATATTCTGTGTTGCAGTTCTGAAATTTTCTGTGATTTATTTGAGATTATTGTATATAACCATTATTTTGTTATTGAGGAATTAGGTTTGGATTGTCTTTTTCTAACTCACTGCAGGATTTGGAATTTTTAAAGCCAGCTGAACCATCTGCAGATTCAAGTGTGAGAAATGTTTCAACTATGCCGGCTCCAAAGAAGTTGGTCCAGGCAGCATCCAATGGAATGCCAATACCCCAACCAAGAAGCATGCCTCCACCACCTCCTCCGCCAAAGTTTACTTCATCAACACCTTCTGTTAAACGGCATGACAAGAACAATATTCTGAACAAAACAAAGCCCGATTCTGTTCCTGGTAGTAATAAAACTTAATCTGCTTTGTTTTTAGTTACACGTTGAATAATGATATAATGTTGATGGGATTATTGTTTCTTGTACTAGAGGCAGGGACATTCCTTGTTTTCTTCTGTTTGCAAACCCTGCTTGTTGATTTTATTTTTATTTTACAATGTATCTACAACTGTGTCATTTCAGATACTTTGGTTGGGTTGATGGAATATGGGGAGGAGGATGACGACCCTGAGGAAAACTATGAAGAACCACTTAGTGGCAACTCCAGTGCAGTAGCAGCTCGAAAGCCCTTCTGGGCCTTATAGGTTATAGGTCGTGTAAATTGGTTGATTGTTGGCAATGAGAAGGAATAATATGCTAGGCTGGTATACCAGTTACTTGCCGTTTTGAGTTTATATGCAGAGCATGGTTTAGATTTTCCGGAGTGGCCTGGTCTGAGGTGCAAGGACGTTCAGATGCAGTGCTGCTTGTTGAGTAGCAATTTGGATCTGTAGATATGTTGCTTATGCAATTCATTGGCGGCTGGGCAGGCAATGGGAAGACCTATGGTATATTATTCACAAATTGAGTATAGGTGTACATTAATGGTATTCCTTTGTTGATAGGAATAGTTTTAATTAATTGGTCATCTCGCATGAATGATAAATTCCCCCTCCTCCCCCCCTACCCCTCATTTTTCCCCTCCATATTCCTCTGTAACTCTTTGAAGCAGATATTTGAGTAGCAACTGATATTGATGAATCAGGAAGTAATCTGCTCCTTTGTATTTGCAAAATGAGTGGTGAAAAAGTAGAGAGGACTCTTGGTTGAGTTCTTGGGCTTGGCATAATTTGCAAAATGTTCGATCTGTATTGAAAGCAAATTCTTTTCCTTAAGGTTAATCCTTACAGGCCCAAAAAAAGAAAAATGAAAACAGAATCCCACATTTGTTTTGGACTTTCGTGGAAAGCATTTATTGGAAAATGTTTGTCTTGCATTTTGATGGAAAATAAATGAATTTTCCTGGTCAAATGAGGGGCACACAGCATGTGAACATGACGACATAGAATACCTCTTATTTCTAACAGCAGTGGACCACATTGTCCACGTTGCAAGTTGTAGCTCCAAATGCAATGAATCTATAATAAAATATATGATGATGACATTTGCACCAAAAGCATCCTTTTACTAGGACCTGAAGAAAATTCAAGTTGCACATGTTCAAGTCTCTTTCGGACTAGACTAGCCAAGTTCGTTAAGTCTTGAGAGTGATGGCCCAACAAACTCTGCTTGACCATTTATGCCTTAAGAGAGGTTTTTTTTTTTTATTTTTTATTTTTTTATTTTTTTAAATAAGATATGTTGTATTCAATATCCATTTTCCAATTCCATAGTTCACATTAATTTCTAACTGCATTTTTCATCTATCTACCGCACTATATTCAACATTAAAGTTTCTTTATTACAGATTATCAAAGTCCCTGCCTGGCGTCTGCCATGAATCACTCACCTTTTTGGCATGTATTTAATGGATTTAATTTAATAAAAAAAAATTCAGAAAAAAGTACAGATTTAAATTCTGTTGGACCTCTACCAAAAGTAAATGAAAATGAAATTCATAGGGGCGAACCCTAAGAGAAAAAAAGGTCTTGTTCTTCTCCAAAGACCATCAACCTCAGGCAAGGGTCATGCTTATTGCTCTATGAGATCAGCATTTGTACTTTTTTTATTATTTTTTTTTATAGGCTGCATAAATCTTATCTTCCAGCCCCAAAAAAATATCTTTTGGCAGCTCAATCTTCACGGTAATAATTATGTCAATTTTGCCTACAAATCTCTTCACGGGCCCCTTTTTTTAGTTTTTTTTAATAGAGATTATAGCTTGCTGTTAATCCTATAACTCAAACTCTTCCTCCTAAAACCTTAAGCATTTTGTGCATGAGGAAGTGCAAATTTAGCTATAAGACTCTTGACTCATCATTTGTACTTAAGTTGGTACATTTGATGTAAATTTCATAACATTTTAATCATAAAAAAAATAATTTCATAAAACACTTTTCATAGATTATGGAGCGGCAAATTATGATTAGTACAATGTTACTTTCATTAAAATCACCATTTATATTATTTTATTGTATGCCAATTATAAGATCGAATTGTTTCCCACCAGAAGATCATAAGGATAGTTCTAATAAAGATGTGCATCCTTCTAGGGATTTTTTTTTTCTTCTAGGAAAGTCAAGCGCATCCCGTAAAGGGAATTGGACGGTCGAATCTGAGCTGATTTCTTTAAGTTAGAGATGAAGGTGCCACTAGACCAAGAGATCTTTGGTGCGTCTTCAAGGTTTTTTTTTTTTTTTTTTTTTTTTTAATTTTATTTTTTAATTTTATTATTATTATTATTATTTTTAAATTTTAGTCATGAATTAGGCATATCAAGCAAGTAAGAAATTAAACTAAGCTAATTGTGCTACATTTTTTAGTTACTTTCTAATTAAGAATCAACAGATCCCAACATTATTTGTTTCTCAAATTTTTTTTTTTTTAAATCCCAACATTATTTGGTATATTAGTTTTTCCCGGTCAATGTGATTGTTTTTGTGTGGGTATAAAGTATGGATTTGTATATTGGTTTTATATGGAGGATTTAAATATGTCGTGAGGACTTGATCTTGACTTGACCCTACCAACTACAAACAAAAGTGTCAACGTTTTGATATAAACATAAAATTCAATTTTGTGTCAAACTCTCTCCTCTCAATATTGATTGTGTTGATCGTATAAAGTTTTTTCGCTGTACGTGTTAGGAAACTCCATAACTTTAAAGCCCAAAGATTAGTAGGTGGAAGCTAGCACAGTTTGTTGAAAGGAAAGCTAAAAAGAGACATGTTTAGGAGGATTAAATCAAAGTTGATCGTTGAGGAGATAAAGAAAAAATATCTTCATTTTTTGTTTCTTTGTAGGGTTGATGCATGTTTGATATTTAAGATAAAATAAAGAACAATTTTGTCCATTTTTTAGCTTAGTCCAATCCCTGGCCTGGTGACACATTCCTCACATGCTATCCTAATGCCTGCCTATGGCAATGGTGGTGGTGTATGGGGTGGGGTATAAATGAATTAAATGGAGTGGTCACCGATGATCAAGATTTTTAGGTTTGATTATTCACCTATACTTAATTGATTTTATTATATAACCTAAGTCATGAGGATCCTAAGATCCTTCAACCCAAGTTAGGTAAAATCATTTCTTGAGGCAGAATATCCAATTATTACCTTGTTTTGATTTTCCATTCTAAATGGCTACTCAATGAAGTATAAATTAGAACATTTGATTTCATTTTGAGGGTGTATGTCCCATGATGCATTAAAAGCGATGCATGTGGGGTGACATTAATGATTTGATTTAAAGGGGTTTAGTGAAAAAAGGGGGAGACATGTTCTTTCGGTCTTTTAGAAGATTTTGAAAACAATAGGATATTGAATTTGAAGAGTTAGATTCAGATTGAACTCGTAATTTCAATGTAACTTTTTTTTATATAAAGAATTTCAATGTAACTTAAAGTAAGCAAATTTCCAAACCTTAATAATTCACTGTCTAGATCTCATCACCTTGTTAGGAATGATGCAGTCTATCATTTGATAATGGATGGTCTAATTATTTACCAAATACACAAAAACATGCATAACCTATATTCTCCTTCATCAATCCTTTTTTTTTTTTTTTTGAGAGAGAGAGAGTTTCAACCTATAGCGTCCGCTTCTGATGATAGTTGTTTATCATCAGACCAAGACACCAATCGATTTTTGGTGTAGGTAGAAATTGAACCCTAAATCTCTTATTCAACCATCAGAGATTTTATCAGTTAAGCTAACTAGAACCCACCACCTTCATCAATCTGAGAGTATTCTTTTATATTATTTCTGCAATGATAATTTGGCAAGGTCTCCTAATTGGTGCACTAATAGAGTCTCACATTTGTGTGCACAATGCACGCTAAAAGCATTCTATATACATTTGGTCACTGTGCACTAGTTTGCAATAGTAGCATTCCACTTGGGAGGACACCTAGCACACGCACGAGCCACATTATTAAAGAAAAAATATCCTCTTACACTCGTTTACATTCACATCCACTATTTTATATTAATATCCACAATTGATACGAAAATGTCCATATTTAAAATATAAAAGAGGTGTAAAAAATTAGATATTAAAAAACGAGCGTAAGAGTATCATTGCTCCATTATTAAAAACCTCACTCAATATTTGGCAAGCACGTGTAGCATTGAATGAGGATCTATTATAGAGGGACATACCACCAATGGATATGCATCATTGGCTCATGTACATGCTTAAGCTAGAACCTTGGGTGTATACACTCATTTATTACCAACAAGAGTGACACACAGTTGACCAATATCGTACCATGAATGAGATGAGAACCATAGTTCAGAACATGCAAAGACACCAAGCGAATTAAGGGGACATGACGTTAATTAGGGTATAAATGAATTAAATGGAGTGGTCACCGATGATCAAGATTTTTAGGTTTGATTATTCACCTATACTTAATTGATTTTATTATATAACCTAAGTCATGAGGATCCTAAGATCCTTCAACCCAAGTTAGGTAAAATCATTTCTTGAGGCAGAATATCCAATTATTACCTTGTTTTGATTTTCCATTCTAAATGGCTACTCAATGAAGTATAAATTAGAACATTTGATTTCATTTTGAGGGTGTATGTCCCATGATGCATTAAAAGCGATGCATGTGGGGTGACATTAATGATTTGATTTAAAGGGGTTTAGTGAAAAAAGGGGGAGACATGTTCTTTCGGTCTTTTAGAAGATTTTGAAAACAATAGGATATTGAATTTGAAGAGTTAGATTCAGATTTAACTCGTAATTTCAATGTAACTTTTTTTTATATAAAGAATTTCAATGTAACTTAATTATTTACCAAATACACAAAAACATGCATAACCTATATTCTCCTTCATCAATCCTTTTTTTTTTTTGAGAGAGAGAGAGAGAAAGAGTTTCAATCTATAGTGTCTGATTCTGATGATAGTTGTTTATCATCAGACCAAGACACCAATCGGTTTTTGATGTAGGCAGGAATTGAACCCTAAATCTCTTATTCAACCATCAGAGACTTTATCAGTTGAGCTAACTAGAACCCACCACCTTCATCAATCTGAGAGTATTCTTTTATATTATTTCTACAATGATAATTTGGCAAGGTCTCCTAATTGGTGCACTAATAGAGTCTCACATTTGTGTGCACAATGCACGCTAAAAGCATTCTATATACATTTGGTCATTGTGCACTAGTTTGCAATAGTAGCATTCCGCTTGGGAGGACACCTAGCACACGCACGAGCCACATTATTAAAGAAAAAAATATCCTCTTACACTCGTTTACATTCACGTCTACTATTTTATATTAGGGTCCGTTTGGTTGCCGTAAAGTATTTTCCGGAAAATACTTATTTTCCGGAAATGCTATTTTCTGAAAAAGGAAAATATTTTCAAGTGTTTGGTTGTATTATGAAAATTGTTGTGGAAAATATTTTTATGTGTTTGGTTCTATTAGGAAAATGCTATTTTCCTACCATTTTTTCACAATTTCCGGCAACAACAACAACAGCAGCAGCAGCAAATTCCAGAACAACAACACAACAACAACAACAACAACAACAACAACAACAACAACAATCAGTTCATAAAAAAAAAAAAAAAAAAAAAACCACTTGGGAGGACACCTAGCACACGCACGAGCCACATTATTAAAGAAAAAATATCCTCTTACACTCGTTTACATTCACATCCACTATTTTATATTAATATCCACAATTGATACGAAAATGTCCATATTTAAAATATAAAAGAGGTGTAAAAAATTAGATATTAAAAAACGAGCGTAAGAGTATCATTGCTCCATTATTAAAAACCTCACTCAATATTTGGCAAGCACGTGTAGCATTGAATGAGGATCTATTATAGAGGGACATACCACCAATGGATATGCATCATTGGCTCATGTACATGCTTAAGCTAGAACCTTGGGTGTATACACTCATTTATTACCAACAAGAGTGACACATAGTTGACCAATATCGTACCATGAATGAGATGAGAACCATAGTTCAGAACATGCAAAGACACCATAGTTAAGGGGACATGACGTTAATTTCGATGCACATCATTGAATTTGAATCGATGCCTACATTTCCAGCCGACACTTTGGGTGTGTATGTTTGTTTCCTCTACCATTAAGAACCATTACTCATGAGGTATGAGGATCCATCATATTGGTTCGTATCAAATTGCCAATGGGTATGAAAATGATGAAATTAATTAGCACACATAAGTAGGTAAGGAGAGACATTGTACCACTATTGGTTTCTTTTTTTGGAGTGAGGGATTTGATTGGCAGCTATTTAAGAAGGGTTTTAGAGCAAAAAAAATTGATGAAATGAGTTGACAGGTGATGCTCTGTTCTCCTTTTATGACTCTTTTTTATTGCAAACTTCTAATATTTGTTTAAGATTTTTATTATCACTCCTAGAATGATTTTGGTAATGTTGAAAAGCTTATGAAGTCTAATTTCTAATGAAATCAATTCCATGGTATTTGGAGTTTGGACTGCGAGACAAGAAGAGACAAGAATATGTGAGCCTTAGAAGTTGGATGCTTGGTAAGAAATTTCAAGTCAAATTCCAAAGCCCTTTCGTCCAAAAGTTCTAACAAAATGCCCAATTTTTGAAACTATTTAAGGATATGCCATTGTTTTGAAATTCGCTTTTCTAAAAATCAAGTTTCAATGTAAAACTTGATTTTTAGATAATCGAGTTATAGGTAAATCAATCTAAAAATAATAAAATAATAAAAATAAAAATAAAATAATTTGTAGAACTCGAGTAATCGAGTTTCAAAACAGGGATATATCACTAAATAGTTTCAGGAATGGGACATTTTGCTGAAATTTATGAGCGAAAGAGGTATATCCCCATTTTGGCTCATTTTCTCTAGTTTAAGAAATTTCTTACTTTTTGGATAATCCATGTGTGCACTTGCAGGGAGACATCTCGTTTATTACAATCAAATAATCAGATTGTTGTTCAAAATTCAAACTTTGATCAGATCTAGTGAAACTTAAAACCTTGATAAAAAAAATTGGAAGTATTTGTTGCAATTAAATAGATGGAAGAAATTGAAGAGTTATTTCTACAAAAATTTGAAGCCAAGGTTCTAGTTTATTAACAGTGAAAATATTTACTCGGGGGATTGGAAGAGAATGAAGAACTGTTTCTACAACACTAGGAGATTCTAGATGTTGATTGTGCAAATAATTTCTGAATTGAATTTTCTTTGGAAGAACTTGAAAATTATGAATTTGTAATTTGGTGCCTGAGTATTTTTTAATATGGAAAGTCAAAAGTGAGGAATTGTATTTGGGATGGGCTTTGAGATTCATAATTTACTGGGCGTCAAAATTCTACATTGAACAAATCTTTGACCTCGAAGAAAAATTGAATACTTTTTTGGGCAAAGTACAAGGAGGGGTCATTGAAGTGGGTATCGAATATCAATTTGAGGATCCTGTGTGATTGGAGGAAGATGACTTTGAATGAGTCATTTACTGCCATGAAAGATTGCTTTGAAGACTTGCAATTGATAGATTTGAATCATATAGATGCAAACCAAGTCACAAACCAGTTTCACATTGTTTTTGCCTAGTACAATCTGTATTCTAAGGTAACAAAAAACTTACAGCTATGAACATTTTCAAACAAATCAGACTACATACACAAGACAGGAACTTAACTGGAATGAAACTGAACTTGCTTTTTACCTCCTATAGCAGTTTTGTAATGATTTTGGAGATCCCTCAAAGAGATCCAGAAGAAAACTCTCTAAATCATCGGCAGTATACTTAATATGCTTGTCACTTAAGAGACTACCATGCCTTCCAACAAATGTCCGATAAGCCTGGATCACCTTGAGGGATGTTGAAATCCGTAAATCTTCTCTAAGCTGATGATCTGGGATAAGCCATGACGTTTGCGTCTTGTATGTCTCCTCAAATGCTATATAAAAGCTCCGAATCCTTTCCTTGAGCAGAGTTTTTGAGATAGAATTTGAACCGGGATTTTGAATCCCCTCATCCTTAAGCAAAGAGAGGATTGAACTCCAACTAGCTCGCTCATAATTCATGGCATGCTGTTGGAATTTCCGGTTGCACTTTCGAATCCATTCATCTCCAAATATATGCCTTAACTCAGACCCCTTGACCTTTTGAGCCATATAATAAATATTGTTCATCAAGAAGAAGTGCTGCAGTGAAGCATCCTTATATAGCTTGGACTTACCATCAAGGTTGCTTTCCAGAATTGAAGCAATTGATTGGAAGTGGCAAGCCATTGTGGAGATACTGCTTTTATTCTCCTCTTCCTTAGTTGGACTCATGTCAGGTGACAAGGAACTGGGATCATCTTCATCACGGTCCTTGAGGAGAAAATTAAGGATCTCACAGTAGTCCGTTAGAATCTTGACATAATTCATAACATATCTGGTCAGATGGTGGATTCCGCCTCCAGCAAAAGGGTTTGTCGATACATTTGATGCAATGGCATTCTTAAATTCAAGAAATGTTGCCCTTACAGAATCACCCAATCTACTTAGAACCTCGTGACACTCGATTCTAACTGGAGAACCCACCTCATCTGAGTATAAGGCATCTATATCTGGAAGAAGATCTGATAGCACCTCATACATGTCAAGAATGCGAGACAACTTTTCTGGTTGGTGAGGACCTATAGACATGGCTTCACCAAAATTCAGAAGCTGCAACATTGAAGCCTTAGATGCCTCAACAAAAGAATCTACACAAACAGCTCCGAGCTCCCCAAAAATTTGATGACTGAGGCATTTCTCGCTAGCAAGATAGACCCGCACAAATATCTTCATTGTTCGAACCCATCGCTTTATCTTGGAATTCAAGCTAACCCATTCCATCTTCAACACATCCTCAATGCTTTGTTTCTCCATTTCAAGAATGAAGAGGCACTCATCCAAGGCATCCTTACGGGCACTGGTATAGGCCTGGTAACATTCCTGGTCGTAATTTGAATTGAACATCAAATTCGCAATGCATCTGAGCTCAGGGATCACATCCGGATGGACCAAATCAAGGATATACTCCTCTGAGGCCCTGCTGACACTGTCTCTCTGAAGTGAGTCCTCAATCGACTCATCTCCAAAAGAGATAATTGAGCCCTCATCCAAAACATCCTCTTCACTGGATCGAAAAGACACATGCTCCGGCTCAAAAGGTTGCCTGTTCTCAAAAAGCAAGTGACTGAACTCTTCCTCAAGCCTTTCCATTGCCTTCTGAAGAACATTGTGAGCCCTGTGTAACAGTTTATACTCATCGTCATCTTTATTCAGGCACAGACTCTCTAATCTTTCAGTCAATTTTCGGGCTTCATCTGCCGCATTCAAATACTCAGAAGCTTCTTCAGGTCCTGAATCCCATATCATAGATTGATCTTCCTCCCAACTCAAGATCTTCTCTTCAACAGCACAAAGTCGATCTTCAATCTCACTAACCCCATCACCCTTTGTTTCATTTAGAGCAGCGATGGTGGACAATTGGGTGCCAAGTTCTGCCAAAGTTTTCCTTGCACTAAATGTAAGCTTCTTATTTGACCCCAATGCTTTAACAATGTGCCTAGCTGCGGCAATTAAGTTTTCTTCTCCTTCAACTTCTGAAATAGTAGAATCACAGTCCCCCATAGCTAACAGGCCAAAGAGAATCACAAACCCAACTAAAAACCCTTTTAATTCAACAAGAAGAACAATGGAACCACAGACCCTTCTCACTCCTCCAGATTGGCTTTGGAAACACTACTAAAAACCCAAAAAAGAAAAAAACAGAAACATTAAAAAGCTACCCTTTTGATTAAAAACTGAAACAAAACTAATCCAAACTAATATTCATGCATTTGTATACAATAAAAAGACCACTAGTGAAATCAAGCATTTATACACACAAAGAACAGTGAAAATAGAAAACAACTAAGGAAAGAAGAGCTTTGTTATTGAAGGACTAAAAATTTCAGAACTTGTACATCAGTAGGAAATGAATTATTATATGAATAAGTAAATAACAAGAAACAATCCAATTTCTATAAAGAGCAGGAAAATTAACATAGGCAAGAACAGCTAAAGCCTACCTCTTTGAACAAAGCTTTGGCAGCTTGTAATAACAAGAGACAAACTTTAGACCCAGAAGTTCCAAAATCACAACAACAACAGTGTAACACTGACACAAAATATGTATGCTTTGTTTTGAGAAAAAAGGAAAAGGGTTGTAAAGACTAAAGAAGAAAGACACAACACAAACAGTAGGACAAGATCTATAAGGCAGTGAAAGCAGTCAATGAAAGGAATAGTACGGTTTATGGAATCGTGGAGGTGTAGACAGAAGAAAAAGTGTACGGAATGAACACAGAAAAATGGACCCTTTTTTTTAGAGAGCTTTTTTGAAAAATGGGAGTATTGCCAAGATATTTTTGGAATGGAGGCAGCAATTTCTATGGCGGATCTCCCTCTGTCTATAATAGTATAATACATGTGACTCTCATCCTATGCAACTTTTCCAATCCTTGACTTTTCATTTTATACCACATTGCCACTTCCAGTAGTGGCCTAATGGGGTTTCTTTTTTTTTTTTTTTTAATGTCATTATTTAACTCTGAAGTGAGTCCTCAATCGACTCATCTCCAAAAGAGATAATTGAGCCCTCATCCAAAACATCCTCTTCACTGGATCGAAAAGACACATGCTCCGGCTCAAAAGGTTGCCTGTTCTCAAAAAGCAAGTGACTGAACTCTTCCTCAAGCCTTTCCATTGCCTTCTGAAGAACATTGTGAGCCCTGTGTAACAGTTTATACTCATCGTCATCTTTATTCAGGCACAGACTCTCTAATCTTTCAGTCAATTTTCGGGCTTCATCTGCCGCATTCAAATACTCAGAAGCTTCTTCAGGTCCTGAATCCCATATCATAGATTGATCTTCCTCCCAACTCAAGATCTTCTCTTCAACAGCACAAAGTCGATCTTCAATCTCACTAACCCCATCACCCTTTGTTTCATTTAGAGCAGCGATGGTGGACAATTGGGTGCCAAGTTCTGCCAAAGTTTTCCTTGCACTAAATGTAAGCTTCTTATTTGACCCCAATGCTTTAACAATGTGCCTAGCTGCAGCAATTAAGTTTTCTTCTCCTTCAACTTCTGAAATAGTAGAATCACAGTCCCCCATAGCTAACAGGCCAAAGAGAATCACAAACCCAACTAAAAACCCTTTTAATTCAACAACAAGAACAATGGAACCACAGACCCTTCTCACTCCTCCAGATTGGCTTTGGAAACACTACTAAAAACCCAAAAAAGAAAAAAACAGAAACATTAAAAAGCTACCCTTTTGATTAAAAACTGAAACAAAACTAATCCAAACTAATATTCATGCATTTGTATACAATAAAAAGACCACTAGTGAAATCAAGCATTTATACACACAAAGAACAGTGAAAATAGAAAACAACTAAGGAAAGAAAAGCTTTGTCATTGAAGGACTAAAAATTTCAGAACTTGTACATCAGTAGGAAATGAATTACTATATGAATAAGTAAATAACAAGAAACAATCCAATTTCTATAAAGAGCAGGAAAATTAACATAGGCAAGAACAGCTAAAGCCTACCTCTTTGAACAAAGCTTTGGCAGCTTGTAATAACAAGAGACAAACTTTAGACCCAGAAGTTCCAAAATCACAACAACAACAGTGTAACACTGACACAAAATATGTATGCTTTGTTTTGAGAAAAAAGGAAAAGGGTTGTAAAGACTAAAGAAGAAAGACACAACACAAACAGTAGGACAAGATCTATAAGGCAGTGAAAGCAGTCAATGAAAGGAATAGTACGGTTTATGGAATCGTGGAGGTGTAGACAGAAGAAAAAGTGTACGGAATGAACAAAGAAAAATGGACCCTTTTTTTTAGAGAGCTTCTTTGAAAAATGGGAGTATTGCCAAGATATTTTTGGAATGGAGGCAGCAATTTCTATGGCGGATCTCCCTCTGTCTATAATAGTATAATACATGTGACTCTCATCCTATGCAACTTTTCCAATCCTTGACTTTTCATTTTATACCACATTGCCACTTCCAGTAGTGGCCTAATGGGTTTTTTTGTTTTCTTTTATTTATTTATTTTTTTTAATGTCATTATTTATATTAATGCTTGGATGAAGTGGTTACATATATAAAAATGTGTTGTTATTGTCAAGTTTTTAATTATATTATTTCACTCTCTATCAATTAGATACCGCCACTCCACTCATTTTTCTACAAATATAAAGTTTTTCCAAAGTGAGAATAAAGTTAGGATTTAAATTCTTAAGAGATAACTTTATATACATATACATTGCCTTTGTCTATAATATATGTGACTCTCTCTCTCTATGTAACTTTTCCAATCCTTGACTTTTCATTTTATACCACATTACCACTTCAGTAGTGGCCTAATGGGTTTTTTATTTTTATTTTTAATGTCGTTATTTACATTAATGCTTGGTTGAAGTGGTTACATATATAAAAATGTGTTGTCATTGTGAAGTCTTTAATTATATTATTTCACTTTCTATCCACTATATACCGCACTTGTTATTCTACAAATATAAAGTTTTTGTAGAGTAAGAATAAAGTTATGATTTAAGTTTTTAAGAGGGAACTTCACACACATATATATTTAGATTATGTTAGAGTAAAATTTCTATATATATATATATATATATAAAAGTGACAGACACAATAGACAACTTAAACAATTACAAAATTTGTTGTGAAAAAAGTTGGGTGAGTAATATTATATTATTTATCGTACTGGTTTGGAGTTAGAGACAGCAAGTTAATTTGTTTGGGGTAAAATATATATATTCAGTTTATTTACACTATTTAATATTTTCTTGATCTTAAATTGTTTAAAAAACACATGTGCTAATCAAGTGAATGAGAATTTATTAAATAATAATAATAATACAATGAGAATCTTATTATGATATAAATTATTTTACATTTAAGAATAAACAACAAATTTAACAATTTAAACTCGATCTCGACGTGAGTAAAAGACAAAGTATATATTTTTATCCTTTGTTTTTGTCTGTGGCATAATTTGGTGGCCTGGAGTGACCTCTTCATATGACGCAGACGAATTAAAGAAGATGCCGAAAGCATTACCATGCTCTAAGCAGAAAGGCTACTGACTTTGTATTTGTATCTAATGACCAATTACACAACCCTATGCTTCTATTTATTTATTGACTTAATTAATCATTTTTTTTAATCTAATGGCCAACTACACAACCCTATGCTTCTATTTATTTATTGACTTAATTAATCATTTTTTTTTTCTCTCCTACTTGAAAGTATCTAACAATTAAACCCTATTTGGTTGGGGTGAGAAAGAAAAGGAGGTAAAAATCATGAGTAGATAATGACTTTCTTTCTTTTGGTTGAAAGGAAAAAGGGAGGGAGGCATGACTTGGGATTTTCCACATTAATCCATCAAAATGCTCTCACCGAAAATCTCTCCAATTCAAATTTAAACTCAAACTCAAACTTAATTCTCAAGCTCTCTAGTCTACTCTCATCTTTCATTATTTTTTCCTATTTAAAAAATTTATATATTTATAGTCTTATATTTTTAATTAATTGTATTTATACAAATACAAGTATCAACCGTTTCAAGTCAAAGGCTTGGAGCATTCAATTGGAACATTGGATTTAGCACTTGAAGATCTATATTTTGACTTCTTCAAGTTGGAGTGGAATCTTGTTGCCTCAAATTTAGGAGAAAGTATGCAATACCAACTCAACATCTGTTTTAGTATTTCCTATCTAATAAATGAGTGACACTTGTTTCAAAAAACTACATTAGACTACTCCAATAAATTAATCACAATCTTCTATACTATTAGGAAGGTAAATTAATCATTTATTGGAATAGTCTGATATAGTTTTTTGAAATAGGTGTCATTGGGTAGGAAATACCAAAACAGATGCTTAGTTGGTATTACGTAAACATGGTATATTTTCTCCAAATTTAGAATTATTGGATAACAACTTTTCATAATTTTTAATTAATATTTTCTATGTTATTATTTGTGTACTTTATTTTTGTCAGTTGCTAAAATTTTTAAATTGCTTATAGAAGTGATCATATTTATTACTAGATGAATTAGAAGTAGCTGACAAGGGAAATATTATTGGTAGTAGTCCAAATCTACCATTTGTCCATGAGCGGCTCCACATGAAACCCATGGGGTTCAAATGAACCACCTGAACTGGCCCATAAAAAATATTAATAAAATTTTTTTTGGTTTTGTTTTGACCCCCTAAAATAAAAATTTGAACACACTAATTCTAAAATTTTGTTAAACATAATTGAAATAAGCTTGAATATGATGTTCTTAATAATATCTTGACATTTTTAAAGACACAAAAAAAGTTTAGTAACAAACTAATTTGATCTAATTTTTTTTTAAAAAAAAAAAGAAGAAAAAAGTGCAATAACAAAAATATAAATTTGTTAATGTCAATCTTAATTCTTAAACCTTATAAAAAGCTCATTTAGTTCTTAAAAAATTCGAAATCAATTAATCAAATGGAAGATTAGTGGATGAATGATTGTTTGTCTGTATACATTGAAAAAAATGTAATTAGTAAAATTGGTAATGAAGATATCATGCAACGATTTTAAAATATGAAATATCATAAAAGGTAATCAAAAAATTTATTTATTTATTTATTTTTTTTTTGTGATGTCAATATATTCTAGTTTACTTTTGTTTTAGATTTTATATCATTTATATTTCTTAATGAACCCCTTAGAAAATAATCCTAGAACTGCCACTGCATTTGTCACCTGTAATATACCAACCACAACTTGTACTACTATACCCACCCCAAATCCAAATCAAATCCAAATGTTACTCAAAGAAAATTTTAAGGTGAGGTTTGAAAATGTTTTAATAAGGTAGAAAATATAAATCGTGATGGTACAAAAGATATTAAAGCTATATATATATATTGCATGTGGTGATGAGTAGGCCGGCTCCCTATACGTGGGGAGTGGGACTATCCATTTAAAATGTCATACAAGTCAAAGATGTAGATGAAAAGGGCAACAAGATGTAAGAGCATCGGTTCTCAAAAAAAGATGGAAGAGCCTCCACAATACTAGAGTTAAAATTTTAGCTATTTTGCACCATAAAAAATTATTTTATCTATTTTATGAACTCATTTTACAAAACATCTAACAGAAATAGATCTATTTTAGCTTTTAACACAATAAAATAATATATTTACTACAATAAAATAATATATTTATTATAATAAATAACAATCACAATCACTACAACCGTTATCGTTGCTACTATCACCGCCGCCACCGACTCTTCCACCATCGCCGCCACATGATAGAAAATAATTGTCTAGTGTTAACAAGTGATTTTTTTAACCCAAATTATACTTATACATTTTTTTTACTAAAACAAATTTTCAATCATCATAATAGCAAATAATTATCTAGTGTAACAATAATATTTTTTTTTAACCCCAAATTATATATATACAAATTTATCTTTTGACTAGAAAAAATTTCTCAATCGTCAAGATAGCCTATTATCATCTAGTATAACAATATTTTTTTAAAAAAACCAAATTATATATATATATATATATACAAATTTATCTTTGACTAAAACAATCGTCTAAATTGTTTGGAAGCAATCTTGGAACAATATGAATTATGAAATGGAGAAACTTTATAAGAAAACATATAAAATAGAATACATATTATAGCTGGAACAATGTAGTCCATAGATTACTCACATACATAACTCAAACCAAATTACAATAAAACTCACACACTCACACAAGTTCCTATAACTCATGTTTCTCAACATATAAAAACGAAAGTTCCTACGACACTTCTTGCAATTGCCATAAATGTTCAATGAGGTCCAACTGGAGTTGAGTTTGAATTTTTCGGTCTCTAATGCGTCCATAACTCTCAATGTATGCCATAAATCCATCACTTTGTTCATGTGACACTTGCATAGGAGGATTATCCACTCCATCAATTTGCTCATAATCCAAGTCTACCACTTCATTATTATCCCACTTATCTTCAACAATCATGTTATGGAGAATTATGCATGCTTTCATGGTCTTTTGGAGTTTTTCAAAATATATACTTCCTTGCACACAAAAAATTCCTAAACTAACATTTATATCAAAACTTAAAATACTTAGAAATATAACAATAGAACATGATTATGCATAAATACTTAATTTGACATGTAGCTTAATCCCATTGATAAATAAAACAACAAAATCATTTTTAAGTATCTCTAAACCAAACTAACAATTTCTCATTAAAACTAGAATTCATGAATCAAGTTTGATTGTAAGAATTTCGAAATCCAAAAATCAATTCCAAAGATTCACCAATCATGAAAACCAACATGCACCAGATTGTGATTTCATCACACATCAAGAGCAGTAAAGACTTCACATCTTAAGAAGTGACTTACAGCCACTGTATATAAGACAACACCAAGACTTTATTATATGTGTTTGGGAAGTAACCCACCTCAGCATGTGTTGTTTGCTTCAAAGAAAAAGCTGGAGCCAGTAAATTACTTACTTATTTCTAAAATAATTTGGTTTAATTAATCATTTTACAATTAAATTTCTTGTTCAGAATAAGACAAAATATCTCCTTTCATGGAAAATGAATAAATGCACAAACTATTTGACCAATTCTACAACTTGCCCTCATTTTTATATTTGATTTTTTGAAGTATCTATTTATAGAACATGACGCGTATATATATCTATATATATACATGTACCAATCATAAATTATTCTATAGTTTTTTATTTATTATTACTGTGGGGCCAGTTATCTAAAAGGATACAGGAACCATAGGATATGGGCTTGGGGCCCAACAGCCCAATCCGAGGACATTCGCTTGTCCAAAGATGATTAAAGAAGTGTATCATAGGACCAGTCTAAGAAAGAGGGACGGAGGTCATAAGCAGTGGCCTAAATCGTATCCGAGGATAAGTCTCATCTCGGATACCATGGTCCAAGGTAGATATAACTATCCGATTATTCAGGACACCCCACAAAGTTACATTAGAACTGAATTGTGAACGTAGAATAAGGGAAGAACCGGGGGAGATAACAAATATCTTCTGGAGCTGCCATCTCCACATTAAATGCTTCCCAACTAACTCATTGGCCGCATTAATGTGGAGGTAATACCTGAACAGTAATCAAGCAGCCTTATGGCCACTAAGTGAAGGTCCCGGGAGGTGCTGGATGAGATAGGAAGGAGTCATAAGAACGAAGCCTACACGTGTACGGTGAAAATGGAGTGAGGAACGGAGTATATAAGAAGAAAGTGGGTGACATTAGGGAGGATTTTTTTGAAAAAAAAGGAAAAAGGAAGAAAAAGAGAGAAGGAAGAGGAGACTTAGAAAGATACCCCCTGAAACCTAGCCGAGGAGATTTCTTATCAAACAATTAGCTTGAAATGTCTTTGCCTACACTGTAATCGTGACCTTTTCTACCACGTAGAACTAGTTCTTGCACCCACGCTCTAAAAATTTATTGTTCGGGCTTGTTGGGCTAGAAACCCATCATTTTTCTGGGTCCAATCCAAATTGAGTCCCTACAATTGGCGCCGTCTATGGGAAGAACTTGATCTACTCACAAGGAAAGGCAAGTGCAGTGTTTGTGATGGAAGGGGGAACACCGCAGCAACCAGTGGCTGACCCACAGTAGGTGAACGCTAATCCACACCCAGCAGAGTCGAAGGGCTCTCAGCATAGTAATCCGTTGGTAGTCCATGATCATAGGGGGGATCGTGAGGGAAGTACACGAACAACCCACACAGATAGAAGTCATTCTAGAGGGAAAGGCCATGCTTCCCACGTACAGAACGAAGGGGACATGCAGAGTGAGATTAACAAGTTGAAGAGGGCATTGCGATATGAGCGACGAAGACGTATGGCTCGCAACTCCGGGCGATTCTCTAAGGAGTCAGATGACACCAGCTACAGACGGAGGTTAAGAACTCCACCCAGTAAGTCTTTTTCATATGATGAGGAGTATCACCGTGAGCGAAAGCATAAGAGCCCACCTCATCAGGGCTTGGGAAATGACACTCTGAATAAAGCGCTGAGTCAAGTTTCCAAATCGCCCTTCACGAGACGCATTGAGGACGCGAATCTTCCTCGGCGATTCCATCAGCCTGTGTTCACCATTTATAACAGTAGAACAGATCCAGTAGAACATGTTAGCCATTACAGTTAGAGAATGGCCATTCATGCCAGGGATGAGGCCTTAATGTGCAAGGTTTTCCCATCAAGCCTGGGTCCAGTGGCGATGAGATGGTTCAATGGCTTAACAACTGATACTATTGACTCTTTCGAGAAGCTCACCCAGGCCTTTGGTGCTCGCTTTATCACCTGCAGGAGAGTTGTTCAACCCTTGGGATCGTTACTATCCATGTCCATGCGGGAAGGGGAGACCCTTAAGGCCTATTCTGATAGATATTGGAAAATGTTCAATGAGGTAGACGGAGCTCATGATGACATGGCCATTAATACCTTTAAGGAAGGCCTTCCAACCGGGCATGGCCTGAGGAAATCTTTGACTGGTAAACCTGTCACTAGCATGCGTCAGCTTATGGATCGGATAGACAAGTATAGAAGAGTAGAAGAGGATCAGATACAAGGTAGAGGAAAGTCTGAGGCAGTCCCTCAGGAGAGGAGGGATTTCAGGTCGGACCGGTACAATAATAACCGACCTCGGAGGGAATTTGGAGGGCAATCAGGATCGGCGAACTCCCAGGCAGTTAATGCTGTATTCCGAGAGCCAGTGCAACGAGTTCTGGAAAAGATAAAGGATGAGCCATTCTTCAGATGACCCAATAGGATGTCAGGGGATCCTGCGAAGCGCAACCGGAACCTTTACTGCCAATACCACCAAGACCATGGACATACCACTGAAGATTGCAAAAACCTGTGGGACCACTTGGAACAGCTGGTCCGAGAAGGGAAGTTGACCCAGCTTCTACACAATTCCAGCGGCCGAGAAGGCCAGGCAGGCCTAACATTTCAAGGGAATGCTTCTTCAAGACCCCCTCTAGGCACGATAAACGTTATATTTGCTGCCCCAGGGAGAACTGGGTCTTGCCCTTCCAGGGTAATGTCGATGTCTCAGTGCTTGGACGAGGGCTCCAGTTCAAGGCCGAAGAGAGCTAGACTGAGCACCTCACTGGTGTTAGGTTTTTCAGAGGAAGATAAGAGAGGAACCATACAACCACATGATGATGCTTTGGTGGTTACGATTAGAATTAGAGGGTATGATGTGAGAAGGGTGATGGTTGATGAGGGGAGTGCAGCCGAGGTAATGTATCCTGACCTATTTAGGGGGTTGAATTTGAAGTCTGAGGATTTGACAGCCTACAGCTCCCCACTGGTGGGTTTTGAGGGCAGATCAGTCGTTCCGGTAGGGATGATTAGATTACCTGTGCAGACTGGTTTAGAAGTGGCGGAAGTGGATTTTATCATGGTGGATGCTTTTTCTTCGTATACGGCTATCTTGGGTAGGCCCTGGTTGTATGCCTTGGGGGTTGTTTCTTCCACTCTTCATCAGAAGGTGAAGTACCCCTCAGAAGGCCAGGTCTCAGAAATCTTGGGAAATCAAGCCATGGCTAGGCAGTGCTTGATAATGGTCATTCAACATTGACTAGAGACAGATGCTTCGGCCGCAACCGATGGTGACTTATAGCAATCAAAGACTCAGGGAACCTACTTTAGTATAACCGCCGAGGAAACGGAGTGTGAGAATTTGGAGAGAGTGAGTGTTGGTGACGATCCAGAAAAATACTTTCAGGTGGGAGCACAGTTACCTTCGTTAGAGAAGGAGCAGTTGGTTGAAGTCTTTAGGAGGAATATTGATATGTTTGCATGGGATGCTTACGAGGCCCCAGGGGTGGATCCAGACTTCATTTGTCACCATTTGAATGTCAATCCTTCTGTTATCCCAAAGAAACAGCCACCTCGACGTCTATCCAGAGTACATGCCGAGGCTATCAAAGACGAGGTGACCAAGCTCAAGTAGGCAGGGGCTATCAAGGAGGTGTTCTACCCTCAATGGTTGGCCAATACAGTCGTGGTGAAAAAGAAAAATGGAAAATGGCGCGTATGTGTTGACTTCACGGATCTTAATAGAGCTTGTCCAAAAGACCTGTTTCCTATGCCCCGTATAGATCAGCTAGTGGATGCAACAGTGGGCCATCCTCGGATGAGATTCCTGGATGCCTTCCAGGGCTATCATCAGATCCCACTAGCATCAAACGACCAAGAGAAGACCGCTTTTCTTACTCCCACTAGAAATTATCACTACAAGGTAATGCCCTTTGGCTTAAAGAACGCAGGGTCTACCTACCAGCGGATGATGACGAAGATGTTTGAGCCACAGCTGGGCAGGAGCATCGAGGTCTATATTGACGATATCGTCGTGAAGAGCAAGGCAATGACCGAGCATGTGACAGACCTCACCAACACTTTTGAGGTCTTAAGGAAGCATAAATTGCGACTGAACGCATCCAAGTGCTCGTTCGGGGTAAGCTCAGGAAATTTTTTGGGCTACATGGTGACTCACCGAGGAATTGAGGTAAACCCCGATCAAATTAAAGCCATAAGCAGTTTGCAGTCCCCTCGGAATCCCAAGGAGGTCCAGAGGTTGACTGGGATGACCGTTGCTTTGAACAGATTCATCTCCCGGTCAGCGGACAGGTGCAGACCTTTTTTTCCTACTGCTCCACAAATGGAAAGGATTTGAATGGACAAAGGAGTGTGCCCTGGCATTCCAGCAGCTTAAGGAGTATTTATCTCGGCCACCCATTATGTCTAGTCCTGAGGTGGATGAGGTCCTGTTTTCCTACTTGGCGATAGCCACTTACGCAATTAGTTTTGTTTTGATACGAGTAGATAATGGCGTACAACGGCCAATTTATTATGTGAGCAAGTCGCTTCATGAGGCTGAGGTACGCTATATGCCATTGGAAAATGCCATTTTGGCAGTGGTGCACGCTACAAGGAAACTCACCCATTATTTCCAAGCACATACTCTGGTTGTCCTAACCCAATATCCGCTCAAGGCAGTGCTTCGGAGTGCAAATTACACTGGTAGGATTGCCAAGTGAGGCACGATTTTAGGGGCTTTTGATATTAAGTACAGGCCCCGTACCTCTGTGAAAGGTCAGGTTCTCACCAACCTGGTGACTGATTTTGCTGAAGGCCCTGAAGAAATAGAGACCAGCCCACATGGCATGGATGAAAAATCAGTTAGCCTCATCTTCGCGTAGCATGCCTTACCCTGGAAAGTGTATGTAGATGGAGCAGCAAATCAGAGGGGGTCAGGAGTGGGGCTGGTTCTGACATCTCCTGAACAGGTCACTATCGAGAAGTCTTTGAGGTTGGGGTTCTCAGCCACTAATAATGAGGCAGAGTATGAAGCCATGTTAATGGGGATGGCGATGGTTAGGAAGTTGGGTGGAAAAACAGTGGAGATTTTCTCGGATTCAAAACTGATCATGGGCCAGGTCAGAGGGGAGTTGGAAGCCTGGGATACCAAAATGCAGGAGTACCTGGGCCGGGTTAGGCGCCTGCAAGTAAATTTTGAATCTTTTGAAGTAACCCATGTCCCTAGGAGCGAAAACGCCCACGCAGATTCTTTGGCTACACTTGCTACCTCCTCGGTGAAAAACTTACCTCGGGTGATCATGGTTGAAGACTTGAACACGTCCACCCTAATGACGGGAGACTTGCATCAGGTCAATCAAATCAGGTCAGCGCTTAGTTGGATGGATCCTATAAAGCTATTCCTTGAGAAAGATATACTGCCCGAGGACAAGTCTGAGGCAAAGAAGATACGGAGAAAAGCTCCTCGGTTTTGGCTGTCCGAGGACAAGAAATTGTACAAACGTTCTTATTCCGGGCCATATCTGCTCTGTGTACACCCCGAAGCATCAGAGGCACTTCTGGAAGAGTTGCACGAAGGGATCTGTGGTAGTCACACTGGAGGAAGATCCTTATCTCACCGGGCAATTACCCAGGAGTATTGGTGGCCAGGCATGTAACAAGAAGCGCAGGAGTATGTTAAGAAGTGTGATCAATGCCAAAGGTTCGTACCAAACATCCATCAGCCAGGGGGAGTCCTCAATCCTCTTTCTAGCCCTTGGCCTTTTGCTCAGTGGGATTTAGATATCGTCATCCCTTTTCCTAAGGCAGTAGGGAATAAAAAATATTTACTGGTTGGCATGGACTATTTTACGAAGTGGGTGGAAGCTGAGCCTCTGGCCAATATCAGGGACGTGGACGCCAAGAGGTTTGTTTGGAAAAATATTGTTACTCGGTTCGGAGTTCCCCAATCCCTCATCTCGAATAATGGTCTTCAGTTCGACAGTAAGGCTTTCAGAAAGTATTGTTCTGATTTGGGAATAAAGAAAAGATACTCTACTCCCACTTATCCGCAAGGAAACGGACAAGCCAAGGCTGTCAACAAAGTCATAGTAGGCGGGCTTAAGAAAATGTTGGACGACGCAAAAGGAAGATGGGTGGAGGAGTTGCCGCATGTCCTATGGATGTATCGAACTACACCTCGGTGGTCAATAGGAGGAACCCCGTTCTCAATGACGTATGGGGCTGAGGCTGTGATTCCCCTCGAAACAGGTTTTCCAATGCTAAGGACCAGCTCATTCACCTTGGAGGGAAATGATGAACTATTGAAAAAGAATTTGGATTTAATAGACGAACGACGAGAAAATGCGATGGTTCAACTGGCCTACTATCAGCAAAAGCTAAAGTAAGGTTATAATGCGAATGTCAAATTGAGGCCGTTAGCTCCTAGAGATTTGGTGCTTAGGAAAGTTTTGGGAGCTACCAAAAATCCAAGCTGGGGAAAGTTGAGGCCTAATTGGGAAGGGCCATATCGTATCACATCCGTAGCAGGGATAGGTGCTTATTACTTAGAAGATTTAGATGAAAAAACTGTACTCCATTCCTGGAATGTAAGCAACCTAAAGAGGTATTATTATTGACAAGTTCTGTTTTACTTCCTTTTATAACTTATCTTATTTCTGCCATGTGTGCTTTGAAGTCTATTGAAGTATTAAACAGAAACTAAGTCATGTCAGGTCCTCGGATCACAGCTTAGTGGAAATTAATACACTGAAATCCATTGAAGTATTAAACAGAAATTAAGTCATGTCAGGTCCTCGGACCACAGCTTAGTGGAAATTAATACACTGAAATCTATTGAAGTATTAAACAGAAACTAAGTCATGTCAGGTCCTCGGACCACAACTTAGTGGAAATTAATACACTGAAATCTATTGAAGTATTAAATAGAAACTAAGTCATGTCAGGTCCTCGGACCACAACACTGAAATCCATTGAAGTATTAAGCAGAAACTAAGTCATATCAGGTCCTCGGACCACAGCTTAGTGGAAATTAATACACCGAAATCCATTGAAGTATTAAACAGAAACTAAGTCATGTCAGGTCCTCGGACCACAACTTAGTGGAGATTAATACACTGAAATCTATTGAAGTATTAAACAGAAATTAAGCCATGTCAGGTCCTCGGACCACAACTTAGTGAAAATTAATACCCCGTGACCTCAATTGAAGTAGGGTACAGAGATTAAGATGTGGCAAATTGTTTATACAGAAAATTTAGTTGGGATCGATGCTTCTCAGGTGGAGTCCATGCAAATAAACTTGTATATCAAAGCAAACTCCATGAGCATCACTTAAAGCATCTAAAGATGTTCAATACCTCCCTGGGTTAAACATTTCGAATACCGCTTTAAATACTGACAATTCCTAGTACATTTAAAGCAAGCCCTTGCAGAGCTATGAGGCTTATAGTTATAGTCTGCTTTAGTTCACAATCAGTGTATATAAATTTAAGTCCTACCTTGTATCTTGAAATATTATCCTTCTATGGCGTGGGAACAGGCAAAAATAAAGACCTTTCGTGCAGAAAATTGTGCAAGTGATAAGTAAAACAACAATATCTCTTGCAAATTTAGAAAGAGAAATATACACTACAATTAAAAATGTCCTCGAAGAGTTTAAAAAAAAAAAAAAGAAAAAAAGAAGAGGAAAACAAAGAGAATTTAACTATATCAACTATTTGCTTAATTTGATCTGGAGCTTGGGCTGAGGGGCTTTGTCAGTGGCCTCGGAAGGAACACTCTTTTCCTTTGCCTTTGGATTTTCCCCAACAGGTAAGGTGGTCGAGGCTAAGGCCTGTTCAAAGCTTTGAGAAGCTGCTCCGTCCTTAGGCCTTTCTGCTCCCTTATCCGAGGGCATGTCCTTCGCACCTTCGAGCACTTCAAATTGCTCCTGCTGATTAAGAGAGGGAGGAACTTGAATTTGAGCTTCCGTGGTTGATTCAACAACTACAGAGGGTGCCTCTTCTTGTTGAGCGGAGGGGCCTGGGGCTCGGATGGCTGGGAGGAAATAAATGCTTTCAGGCCTTCTCAGTTTGGATGAGGTCTCAACTCCAGCTCGGTTGAGAGCTTCTCCCCAAGTCAAAGCACAATATACTCGGCACACCACGTTCACTTCTGCCCGAAATTTCTCCTCGGTTTCAGCAACGCTAACATCGTAGCCACGTTGCACGGCTGCGTCTCTTTCTTTTTCAACCTCGGCTTTTGCCTTCTCAACCTCGGCCTGAGCTTTTTTAGCTTGATCTCTAAGTCTATGGGCTTCTTCCAATTGTTTCTATAGAGATGATATTTGCTCCTTGGAGGTTGCCAATTGGGCGTTAGCGTCGCGCAAGAGTTTCCGCTGGTTCTCAGCTTGCCTTTAGGTGTTCTCCAAGGCGGAATCAGCGCTCTTCCGAGCATGTTCTTCCTCGGCCAGCTTTTTCTTCAATCTTTCAGCAGTTTGCTCAGCGATGGTGACCATTTGTACAGTTGTTGCCCGCCTTTTTCTCTCGTCGTCTATATGCTGATAGCAGGCGTTGGTTATCTCCTCCAACCTGAAAGTGGCTTGAACGGCCTGGAATAAAAAGAGTTAGAGATACAGTATATACAGGTGTTTGCACAACGTTCATAAAAGAAAAAATAATGATAATAATAATGATAATGACAAGAGTATCATACCATGCCCAAATATCTCTTCGTATTCTGGATCACCTCATTCCTCTTGAGGCCTCTTAGCTCGGCCATATCCTTGGGAAGAAGGAGTGTTTCCTCTAGGGCTGAGGCGACGCGACACCCAACTCCACCTCTGAAATCTCTAAGTGAAGCATCTTCCCTCAAAGGCTCCCCACCGAGCATAGGTGCGGGGAGCCAGGCCTTGGGTTCCGAGGGCTGAGTGGTTACCCTTTCCACCACCCGTTGAGACCTATGGGTAACCTTTTACTGCTTTGCAGCTCGTTGGACCTCATCTTCACGAGGTGGGCGAGGCCTCCCAGGATCTATCACCTCTTTGTCTTTGGGCTCTTTCCTCCTCTTTGGGTCAGCAAGTTCGGTTCCATGTTGTTGGGACGGCTGACGAGGGGGAGGAGGGGGGAGGTTGGGCTGAATTGACTTTCCCGATGCCTCCCTTCCAGGCTGACTTTCGATCATATCCATTAAGCTCCTCTAACTCTTCCTTTGGATGCCCATCTCTTCAGAAGTCACCTCGGGAGATTGAGGTCGGTTGAAAACTTCGAACTCGTCCGCAGAACTCAACAGTTCTACAACTCCCTCTGAAGTTTCTTCTTCTTGTTCTTCTTGTTCTTCTTGTTCTTCCTCTTCTTCCTCTTCTACCTTCACTTCCCGAGGAACGGAGCGTGATGATGAAGCTCCTGCAGAGGAAATGGCCTCAGATAACGGCTCAGTGAAGGGAACGCCTTCAGGAATCTGATCACCCTCAGGAACAATGAATCCCTCAACGGCTACACTGATACGGTGAAGCCGAGGATCTTTGGCTCTTATCACGCATTTGGGAGCTTGAAACGCCTTGGAAATTGGCTTGTATTGAAGGATTATGTGGGCTGCTCTCAGTTGATCATCCGATGGATTTACGTAAACCTCAGACCGCAGGATTCTATCCAAACTTTCCCTATTAACCAATCCGAACCGAGGTTTGGTAGCATGCCTGTCTGCAAAATCATTACAACAAAAGAAAAACTGTTAGAAATAGAGGTAACTTAAACTAAAGATCACGATTCAATTTATAAGGGCTTATAACCCAAAAACCCCACCTAGTGTCCCCTCTTCGGTCGGACAAGGTAAACCATCATGCCATTCCCCAGAAAAAATAAGGAAATCGTCTTTTAAGCCCTTATTCGATGTGGGGAGGCACTGAATCAATCTTACTTCAGGGAACCTAGATTTCAAATAGTATCCCTGACCCTTCAAATGATTGAGATTATACACCCAATTCACATCGTGATGGGTCAAACCTAGGTTCAGCTTTGTGTTTAGTACTTCTATACTCCCTAACACTCTGAACATGTTCGAGGCGCATTATGTGGGAGACAACCTAAAGAACCTAAGATAACTTCTAGTAAGGCTACCCATAGGGATAGTCATCCCTCCCTCTATAAAGGCGGTCATAGGGATGACCACTTCCCCTGTTTGCCTATCATTTAACCACGTTTCTGTGGAGGCATACCTCATACCCACTATGGGGGGAATCCTATACTTAACTCTAAACGTCTCTATATCCTCCTCGGACTAGACTAGATGCTTGAACCTACCCATTTCCTAAAAGTTACGAAGAAAAACTAGCGAAGAAGATTGAAGGCTAAGAAGGGTGAAGGAAACTTACAGGTTTGGAAAATGAACTCCTCGGACAGACTCTTAGTATTTATGAGGTCGTGGAATGATGAAAGAGAGAGGGGCAAGTGCAATGAATATGCACTGAGACGGTGTGAATTGTGTAACTGAAAAGAGAGTTGATTTGAAAAGCTCTTTATAGTGGTGTAGAAATTATAAGCGGGAAAAATCCCACTCATAAATATTGAGAGCCTTCCACCGTCGGATTCCCATCTTGCCGTTGAACGTAGGGGACAGAGAAGCCGCCATCATTTAATGATGGCGTGTTCCTCGCATCGAAGCGTCAGGAGGGTGCCTTGGGCAGATAGAAAGACACTCTGAAGGTTAAAAAAGTTCACAAAAGAAATGTGGGAAGGATATCAAAATCTCCTTTTTTTCGAGATGACAAAAAACGAGATTTTGAAGAGCTATTATGGGGCCAGTTATCTAAAAGGATACAGGAACCATAAGATATGGGCTTGGGGCCCAACGGCCCAATCCAAGGACATTCGCTTGTCCGAGGATGATTAAAGAAGTGTATCATGGGACTAGTCTAAGAAAGAGGGATGGAGGTTATAAGCAGTGGCCCAAATCGTATCTGAGGATAAGTCTCATCTCGGATACCATGGTCTGAGGTAGATATAACTATCCGATTATTCAAGACACCCCACAAAGTTACATTAGAACTGAATGGTGAACGTAGAATAAGGGCAGAACCGGGGGAGATAACAAATATCTTCTGGAGCTGCCACCTCTACATTAAATGCTTGCCAACTAATTCACTGGCCGCATTAATGTAGAGGTGATACCTGAACAGTAATTAAGCAGCCTTATGGCCACTAAGTGAAAGTCCCAGGAGGTGTTGGATAGGACTGGAAGGAGTCATAAGAACGAAGCCTACACGTGTACGGTGAAAATGGAGTGAGGAACGAGTATATAAGAAGAAAGTGGGTGACATTAGGGAGGATTTTTTTTGAAAAAAAAAGGAAAAAGGAAGAAAAAGAGAGAAGGAAGAGGAGACTTAGAAAGATACCCCCTGAAATCTAGCCGAGGAGATTTCTTATCAAACAATTAGCTTGAAATGTCTTTGCCTACACTGTAATCGTGACCTTTTCTACCACGTAGAACTAGTTCTTGCACCCACGCTCTAAAAATTTATTGTTCGGGCTTGTTGGGCTAGAAACCCATCATTTTTCTGGGTCCAATCCAAGTTGAGTCCCTACAATTACTAAAAAGGAACCAAAGCCACAACCACATGCCATGTGAAAGAAAGAAAAAATCTAATAATTAACACTGGCAATCAATTTAATTGAATGGTTCTTTATATTACACAGAATCAATAGGAGATTTGAAATCAAATTTCATGCCTTGTTGAGACTATTTAAATTAAGAACTGACAATATTTTTTAACAGTAAATTTCAACCCACAATATTATTTGCTTGCAATTACTTACCATTGAGCCAAAATTAGTGAACTATGCAAATAAATTAGAATCAATATACAGAAAATCAGCAAGAAGAAAAAACAGAAAGAAAAAAAAAATTGTAGCCTTCCCTGCACACAAAAAATTCCCAAACTAACATTTAAAAAAAAAAACATAAATTCCTGCAAACAGAAAATTCCTAATACATTCTAATCCTCAACGATTTATCATTAGATTCAACAAATATTATAAATTTATCATTCCAATTACCAAAATAAAAAATCCCAAGCATGTAGATGAAGAAGACAGAGACAACTCACCTGAAGGCGAGTTGGGTCAGAGGCGTGGATCGGCGGTGGCGACAGTGGGACAAAAAGGTGAGAGTTTGATAAAGTTGACAGCATTAGAAAAGGCCGAGATGGGTTGGAGGAGTGGATCAACGACAAATTAGAGGCGTGGGTCTGAGGCGTGGATCGACGGCTTAGGGTTTGAGTCGGCTCGGGAGTTTGACGAAGTGGGTCAGCTAGTGGGTTGGTGACGTTGAGCTTCGGTGGGCCAATGACATTGAGGATCGAGTTGGGCCAACGGCAGTGAGACAGAGAGGTGAGAGTTTGAGAGAGTGAGTTTGAGGGAGTTAAGAGAGTTGAGAGTGTTTTGTCTAAGGCTTGCACGGTTGGAGAATAAAAGAATAGAAAAACAAAAAAAAAAAAAACAAACAAACAAACAAACAAACGAACAAATATTATTTTAATCGGATGGAGAATAAAAAATGAATTTTTCTTTTTAATTCTCAGCTACGGTGCACAACCATATATAGTTGTGTACTGTAGCAATGAATGCAAAAATTTACCTTTAACTCCACTATTGCAACAATCTTTCTTATATGTAGTGGTGCTAAAAATAACTTTTTAGTTTTTTAGCACCACTATTGCTAGTACTCTTAAGTTTGAATAGTTAGGAAAAGATAAGAGCATTCATATCGATAGAGTTAAAATTTTAGCATTTAACACCTTAAAAAACTAGTTTATCTATTTTAACATAGAATTTCACAACACTCCCTGTATCAATGGTCTTATTTTTACTATCAGTCAAACACTATTAATTTTTTAATTAATTTTTTTTGTCACTTCCTCTCCGCCACCAAATCCAACTAAGTGAGAAAGTAATAATTTTTTTTATACCTTCTTGCTATAGAGAACTACTAGTCTTGGTAGTTCACTGTAGCCAGAAGGCAAATCTCCACCAATGTTAGAGCATCCACATTGGCGAAGGTAAAAATTTGGTTATTTAGCACCAACAAAAGTCACTTTATCTATTAAAAAAAAAAGTCACTTTATCTATTTTACTTTTTTACTTTAGAATACTAGTAATAGTAGTGCTAAAAAGCTAAAAAACTATTTTTAGCACCACTATATATAAAAAAGAGTGTTGTAGCAGTGAAGGTATAGATAATATTTTTTTACCCATCTTGCTACTAGCACAGTTATATATATAGTTGTGTACGGCAACCGAGAGCGCAAAAAAAAAAAAAAAAAAAAAAACTTTTTTATTCTCCACCCAACTAAAATACTATTTGTTTGTTGATTTTTTTCTACCAACCGGTTTCTCTCTCACTCTTCCCAGACCGGTGGTCCTCCCACTCCCTCCCCTTCCGATTTCAATTTTGCTTCATATTTTTAGGTTAGTTCTCTTCATCTGTACTTCTCTGTTTAGTACCTGAGAAAAGATAATTCTATAATTGGATAAGAGTTTCACTTCTTCGGTTGATGAAGTGACAACTAAGCCTACTATAATTTCAGCTTCCTCAAATTCTAATTTTGCGAATCCACAACTGATGTGATTTATAATGCTCATTGCTGCTTTGTTATTTGTTAAATTTTTTAAATATAAGTACTTTCTGTTTGTTGGTTGCTTAGGAAATAAAAGAAAACAGTATAATTTTTCAATTTCACAAATAATGATTCTCATTTTTCCACCACTTTATTTAATTCAGCTCTTCTTCTTTATAGGCTACGTCTTTTAGATAGGTGACTTTTAAGTTGGCCCTTTTACTTTGTTGGTTTCTATAATGTTTTAACACGAAACTAAACCTATCATGACGATTGAAAATTTTTTTTAGTCAAAAGATAAATTTGTATATATATAATTTGGGATTAAAACAAAATATTATTGTTACACTAGATGATTATTTGCTATCATGATGATTGAGAAATTATTTTAGTAAAAAAATGTATAAGTATAATTTGGGGTTAAAAAAATCACTTGTTAACACTAGACGATTATTTGCTATCATGTGACTGTGGCGGTGGGGGCGGTGATGGTGGAAGAGTCGGCAGCGACGACATTGGCAACAATAGTGGCAGCACTAGCAGTTGCGGTGGTTGCGATTGTTATTTATTGTAATGGGTATATTATTTTATTGTGTTGAAAGCTAAAATAGATCTATTACTGTTAGATGTTTTGTAAAGTGAGTAGCCATCAATAGTGGCAGCAGTAGTAGTTGCGGTGGTTGCAATTGTTGTTTATTATAGTGGATATATTATTTTATTGTGATATTTATATTATTTTATTGTGTTGAACGCTAAAATAGATCTACTGCTGCTGGATGTTTTGTAAAGTAAGTAGGTAAAATAGATAAAGTAATTTTTTGTAGTGCCAAATAGCTAAAAAAATAGCACCACTATTACGGATGCTCTTACAATACTCCTAACATCAATGGATTTATATTTTTGACTATTTGATTAAAATAATATAAAGAACTTTTTTTTTTTTTAAAATCAACCGCAAAAACCTTTCAACCTGCCACATCCACCTCCACCACCACTCCACCAGCAACAACCTCCACGTGGCAACCACAAACCACGGCAAGAAAAAAAAAAAAAACCAAACCACCACCAACACAGCCACAACCATAACCCACTGTTACAACCAAACCCAACACAGCCCACGGCAACCACAACTACAACTACCAAATCACCACCAACAAAGCCACCAAGCCCCTATTTCAACCACAACCCACAATTACAACCAAACCCCAAAAAAAAAAAATCAAACACCAAAAAACCCATGCGAAGAAGAACTAAAAACACCAGCAAAAACAAAACAAAAAACAACATATTGGAAGCCCACAAACCCAACAATCCAAAACCCATGAACCCAAAATTTTCGCTGTCGCCAATCATGGCGTCGTTTTATTGTCTGCCTTGACCAAGCATAAAGCTTTGATGGGTTGGTGGCTGGGCAAAATTTAATGATTCTGCACTAGGCAAATTTGATGGGTAGGTGACAAGTGAAGAAAGTGAGGGAAAAAAATAAAAGGGAGAGAGTGAGCTTCTATAGAAGATTTGGGTCAGCTGGAGGAAGAGAGAAAAACAAAAGGGAGAGGTTAAAGATTGAACTAGAGGATGTACGGAAGAAAAAGGAAAAAGAAACATTATTTAATTGAAGAGGCAAATAAAATATTATTATTTCATTATACCTTTGAGCTACGTGTATAGCCAAAAGTAACTGTGTACTATAATTGTGGAGCCAAATTTGGCTTTGGCTCCACCAATATAGCCTTATTTTTGTATTTGGTGGTGTTAAAAATAGTAATATAGCTTTCTAGCACCACCAATACTAATACTCATAGAGCATTAGCATTAGTATGTGCAAAAGTTTCCTTCTATTTTACACTAAAAACCTATTTTTTCTATTTTGCATACCCACTTCTCAAAATCCTCCACATCAATCCATCTATTCTACAATCTATTTTATTTAAATAATCAATTTTCTCAATTTTTTTATTATTTTTCTCAACTACCTTTACATACGCGCTCTCTCTCTCTCTCTCTCTCTCTCTCTCTCTCCACCCATATTTTCTAATTTGTTGCTCTCTCTATATCTATCTCTATACCCATTTCTAAACACAAATCACCTCTCCCTCTCGGTCTAATCCACACCCTCTTGGTCAGATCTCCATAGACACCTTCACCACCATCTCAAACCCCTCACTTTCTCTCACTCCTTCTCTTCCACACTCATTGAGAATAAACATCAAACACCTTCACTGCAAAACTAGTAAGACCCATTCTCACTCCTCAAACAAGACCCAATCTCCATTCCCTCTCGGTCAGATCTCCTCTACTTGTGTTCGACCCTTAAGCTGCCTCAAGCATCATCTCCGCCACCAACATCAAAACCCATTCCCGTTGATCCACAAGCATCGATCATTCTAGTCAAGCACCAATCTGTCTCTCTGTTGGTTTGTCCGTGTGGGTTTGTTTGTGTATGGGTGTGTTTGTGTATCTTTGTGTTGATTTGTTTGTGTAGATGTGTTTGTGTGTGTGTGTGTTTGTGTGTATCTGAGGAAAAAGAAGATAAGGAGAGGAGAAATCACTAAGTTCGTTGTGCACAAAGAAGAGAGAGAAAAAAAAGGTGCGAACGTGAAATTAATAAAATAATAAGATACACATCTACAGTAACCATGCATATATAAATAGTTACTGTAGCAAATATGTAAATATACACAGTTTTAGAAAGACTAACATAGAAGATTTTTAGGGCAAAATGTGCAAAATTGGTTTATATATATATATATATATTTTGCAAAATTTTACATCCACTAATATGGATGCTCCTAAATTGAAGTTTGAGGTGGCAAAATAGCTAAAAAGCTATTTTACCACCACAATGGTGATGCTTTAATTAAAGGTAATTTAACTACATTTATTTACTTTGATGCAGGTGCATGTAATAGAACACTAGATTATATTGTTAGGGTCCTACTCCTACACCCCAATTTACATTTGTTGAAAAACATGAATATTTTACCAAAATGGTGCAATGCAGTTTAAATTTACAATATAAAGATTTTTTTTTCCTCATCTACCACCAAAAGAGATATTATGAAGAATTTTAAACTTCAAAATGAAAATTAAAAAGAATTTTACATGCACATAGTGGAAGATTTTGTTTTACTTCTGACATATGGACGTTAAGAAGTAAATTAGATTTTCTATCTTCAATTGTTCATTATATTGATTCAGGAATAAACTTTAAATAAAAGAATAATATCATTTAAATGTTGAAATCTCCACACTCAGGATATAATATTGCTTGAGGAACTTCAATGTTGAGATATTATTGATAAAATATTTTCAATAACAATTGATAATGTCTCAAATAATGATACGGTGGATACTTTTTTAAAGGAAAAAAAAATTATGTTTACCTTTAAGAGGTACATTATTTCAAGTACGATTTAGCCAAAAAAAAAAAAAAAATTTATTTCAAGGTTGTTTTTTTTTTTTTTTTTCTTATTTATGTTGTTGTGCAAAGATTTCTAATTTAATTGTGCAAGATGGTTTACCTTATTTATCTTTTTCTAGTTAAAAAAAAAAAAAAAAGATAATAGTCCAAAATATTAATAGTTCTCAAGCAAGATATAAATTATATACAAGAGGTTGTATATAATATAAAAGAAAGAGAAAAAGATATTGATGTACCTCATAGGTGGAATGCCACTTATCTCCTTTTATATTTAGTAATAAAATACAAATATGTTTTAAATTTATATTATTCTCATCGTTTTCAAAGTTCAAGTGTCCTCTAGAAAAAATTGAAGAAAATGATTAGAAGTTAGCAGGAGTTGTAAGAAATTTTATTTTTTAATTTCCATGATTAAGATATATTTTTTTTGTGGCGTATAATATCCAACAATCGTGAAGAGTTTTAATTCAATTGACTAACATTTTTCTAATATTTGAAGTTTTATATGGACATGCTTTGGTATATTTAATGAAGTGTTAGATCTAATGAGACAAAAATTTGACAAATATTGGGGAAATATGTCTCTAATTTTTGGAATGGCTATTATTTTTTATCTTTTGTTTGAACTTCAAGAGTTAAGTGTTGTGGGGTCATGGGGCCAGATCATACAAATGGATTTTGGGCTTAAGGCCCAAGTCGAGAATAAGGGGGCCGTCCGAGGATGGGTAAGTATAATCAAGGAAACCCATGCTAGTGGATAAGGAAGACAATATTGAACATAATGGCCTAGGAGTTTTTGCTGAGGATGAATTTGTCCTCGGCTAGCCAAGGCCGAGATCTGTACAGGATGCTTGCCATCTAGAGGTGTGATCCATGAAGTTCTGGAAATATGGATAAGCATTGCAGGAATAAAAGACAGAAGAATCCCAAAATATCTTGGGAAAAGCTGCTGTCACTGCATTGAATGCACCCCAGCTAACTTCCTGGCCGCATTAATGAGGAAGTAACATTTGCACAGTATTATTGCAACCTTACAACCACCCCAGAAGACTTTTAGAGGGGGCTGATGGGACAAGTATCAGGATAAACCATCAACTGTCCACGTGTTGGGTAAAGGTGAAGGAATAGATGTAGTATAAATAAGGGTAGAAACTTAGAGAAAGGGAGGCCGACAATTGAGAGAAAAAGCACTGTAGCAATCTCAAAAACTCTTGTAATCATTCTCATCCGATATTTACTAAAACAAAGCCCATTTGATTGTGCCGAGGACAAACTTTCCTTGATAAACTCAGTTCATCTCTGTTTGATTATCATGAACACCATATTAACTGTTATCCATGCACTAAAGCCTAGCTCTTTGACCCACTCTCTATAAATTCATTGTACTGGGCTCACTGGGTCAAGATCCCATACATTTTGGGGCCTGGTTTGAAAATTGTGTCCCTACAAGTGTTTTTTTAAGAAACAATATATATGAATGTTGAAAAAAATTCAAGAGACCATACAGTCATTCCAAAACATTATAGCACAATTATTTGATTATTATAGAAATGCATATGAAAATTCTAATATTGGTTCCCAAAACACAACAAGCTTCTCTGCTAGTTTGCCAAAACACATGTTTAAAAGAAGAAGAGAAAGTGGCTTAACTACATTACAATATTATTTAAATCAACCTATATTTGACAATTGATACCAACGAAAAAGAATCATTTGATTTACTGGGTCGGGGGAAAACACATCATAGTAAGTATCCTTTGCTTATCATGAGTCATGACCTGTGATTTATGATCAAAACTTGTTTCCACTGTATTGTAAAGTAGCTTGTTCTACAGGTGGTAGAATTGTAAATGACAAAAGATGTGGTCTCAGTCTCAAGACTATTGAGGCATTCGTGTGCTTAAAGCTCCGCTTGGGAGTTTATAAGGGAATGGAATGGAATGAAATGAAATGATCATAAGAGAACGGAAATGAATGGAATAGAATGGAATGTATTTAAGTAAAGGAAAGGAATGAAAAAAAATGGAATGAAATGGAATTAAGTAATCTTGATTAGATGTTTTAAAATAAAGGAATGAAAATGAATTGAATGTAAGTAATTCTGTTTGGGAGCAACATAGAGGGAATTGAATGGAATCATTTTATAACATTACTATTAGACCCCTATTTCAAAATAAATGGTTGAATATATAAGGGTATTTTGGGAGTTCTAGTAAAAAAATCATTAAATCTAATTTCATTCTCTCTCATTCCTCCCAATTTTTGGGGGATGAAAATTTGAGATTTTAAGGAAATAGAGAAGAATAAGTATTCCCTTTTACCCATTCCATTCACTCTCACTTAAACTCCCAAACAAGGGAATAGACTTTTTATTCCCTTCATTAAAACTCCAAAACAAAATAATGGAAGAATATTCTAAAATTATTCATTTTATTCCTTTCCTTTCCATTCCATTCCATTCCCTCCTCTCAAGTGAGGCCTATAGGATTGGAACTTGGCAAATACAAAAGGACATGAAGCAATACGAGAAGTGGAATTAGTGGAGGCATTTGAGCAGTTGAAGTTAGAGAGGCCTGAGTGAATACTAGATAGTCCACAACATGAACAAGTCCACCAATGTAATTAGCTGTAATATATACACACACACACACATCAATGTACTTATTTGTTTCTATCAATAAAAGTTAATCAATAGGTTTTTTATTTTTTTATTTATTTTTTAAAGTATCTTTAATAATTCAAATCGATCATTTGTGATTTATGACATATAATATAATAGTTTTTCAATTAAAATTTATAAGCCCAATAAAGGCCTATTAAAAACCCATTTGGCTGAGCTCGATAGCCTAGCCCACTAAAGACCACAAAAGACCAAATGGGCATTGCCCATAGATTGGGCTTTTCCCTTTCAACTTGATCAGTTGTCTGGTCAACAACCCCCTAGGCCCATGGTCTAAGTAAAAGTGGGCCGGACTGGCCCATTGCGGACACTTAGGTGGAAAAGGCATTAAGGTGGCCAATCTAGGCCATTGGATGGCAATCTCGGTGGGTGGCCAATCTTGGGCTTGGGTATGGGTGGGGCAGAGTTAGCAGTTGGGGGTGAGATGGTTGATTTGGGCACTGGGGTATTAGATCCGTTGAATGATATCTTGACATCCAATTTTTGTTTGAATAACATAGAGTAGATAAATAATATTTATATAAAATAGTATAAAAAAGAGAGTTTAATACTAGTAAAGTAATAATAATTGTCAGAAATGGCCTAACAAAATAAAAAGGTATGTTTAAAGCGAAATTTAACTATAAAAGAAATTTCCTAATCCAATGCAAATGCTCTAATATTATGTTAGCCCACCTCAATTGAAACCATGCGTATGACACAGACACATTCATGAAGTGATATCAAGCAGGATCAGGTTGACATTGATGGCCTACAATTGTTCTTTAGATTAGTGATTAGTCTTACCTACTCAAAGGGATTCAGACAAATGAAAATATAACCTGAATTCTTCCATTACTTTTTTTTTTTTTTTTACATCACACAATCAAACTCTCTCTTTACTGGTTTGTTAACAATTAAAAATTACTTTTCCTTTTCTACAATAACAACAATTCAAAGAAGTTGAACAGTAACAATTCTTAAAAAATTAAAAAGTATGACATCTTTTTTCAAGACTTTGGAAGAGGCTCCCCTCTGATAAATGATTTGAATAGCAGAAGTGCTGCCCTGGGCTTGAAAAGTGGTACTTCATGGCCTGCCCCTCTCACTGTAGCAAACGTTAGCCCTTCATATACCTCTGTCCAGCCTCCAACCTTCACATATGATAGCACCATGATTGGTATAGTATGAGTACCAATAACATATTCATTAATTAGTCAAATGGTTAAGGTTTGAGTTACAATTGTGGATTCCCTCTTAAAGTTGTAGATCATTGGTTAGAGCCTAATACTAATTGAGATTGGGACCTATTCGGATGTGAGGATGTGAGAAAATGAGGGCATTCTAAATCATAATGTAGTAGGCAGAGGAAAATTTTCAATCTAATCCAAACCCAACACAAATTACATACAGAAGACCAAGGATATTTAATAGGGCTTAATTTTGCTTGGTAGACTTGTTTTATACATTTTTGATAATTCGATAGTTACAACAATGGGAGGGGGATGTGAACTTTAGAGCAATGTCACTGAACTACAAGACTCTTGACATTTAGGCTTGTATTATAGACCATTAATGCGGAAGTAACAATAACAATATAATGATTTTGTCAGTCAAAAGTTGAGGATAGGAAAGGATTAATTGACTTACCTGCTTCTTAACATACCAAGGATACCACGGAATTTTGGTTTCTAATTTTAGTTGTGCAAGGGAATATCTAGTGGCTGTAACTGGCACTACTGAGTCGATATCACCACTGCATTAGCCCCAGCAAGAATAGCAGTTATATTTCTAAAATGAATATCTAAGTACAAATATTATATTGGGAGAGATCAAATTGTTGTGGTAGCAAGTTAATCAAATATAACAAGGCCAACCTAAAAACCCAAATTCTCAAACCACCAGCTATCATTTCCCTGTAAATTGGAAGAATGGATACATCTGTGTCCTTCCAATTTCGATTCAAAACCTCACTGCATCAAATGAAATACAGTTTATGTAACACTAGCTAGAAAGGGAAAGCAGAGGCCTATTTTGAATTTGGTTGTAGAGTACTTAAGCATGATAATGTAGTGTTGTTGACTCACCTGCAAGCAGTCCACTTATAAGGAATTTTAGTTATGTTGGCATGGAGTGCTTTCTGCACATCTGGCCTATTGTAGTAAATCTCAGCATATTTTTCCGTACAAGGATCATACCCGGACATTTGCCGAAAAGTCTGGAAAATCCATCAAAAAAAGAGTCTTCTTATAGGATGATAACAAATTTATTAACACAAGTATTGTCAAATTTCCTTGAAGAAACAAAGGAAACAAGGAGAAATAGGAACATAAAACTATTATCATTGTCATTATAGTATTATTATTAGATTATAAATACCATTGATTACTATTGTAATTTGTATGATATACCTGATGGGGTCTGTGAGGCAACCGCATAGTCTGGCGGGTGGCTTTGCTACCATCAGATTTGTTGCAAGGGGGTGCATAGATGTTATATTGATCAATGTTACCAAATTCTTGATCCATGGCATAACTATACACCGAATCACATTCATTCGATTCCTTTTGATGCGTAAAATCACATGTGTTGATGAGCTGCCTGTATGTTTTATCGGAGATCATGGCATGGCTCCACCAGTATGTCACTGTCCCTAGGTTATCGTAGTAGTTGTCTGTGACTGCATTGCCAACCTGCATTTAATTTAATTAGTAGCTAGTATAATTATATATTTTTGTGCTTCATTAAAATTAACAATTAGATATATAAAACATCTATGTACTCTGGATACTAAATTGTTTGTTTTGGGCCTAAGAAATACATAAAACAAAGACAGCTTTTAGTACTTAAGCTAAGGATATAAGGTTACAAATTAAAGTCATGCAAATATGGAAATAGAAATAGACATGAGAGATTGAAGAGTATACCATTATTCCTTTGAGATTTATGGGATGCTTGGAATGTTTATTATACATCATAATTTCTTTGGCCAGCTGAGGAACGTAGTGTCCTGCATAGCTCTCGCCTGTGATATAGACTTCTCTTTGCTTGTAACGGGGGAAACGATCCAACCATCGTAATAGGAATTCCAGAGAATCCTTAGCTAAATAATAACCCCCTCATTAGATTAATTACATGTGCACTATACATTGAATAATACTTCAAACTTTGAACTAGAAAAAAAATAATGCTAATCAGAAATTATCAAATTAGAACCGTTTTATTATGCATGAAAGCAAATTTTCAATCTCAAATTTTGATTGATCTATCTTAGATTATTCCAAAATTTTGATGTGTTCCATGGGAAAATACTTCCAAGGATTCAAGTGTATATATTCATTTGTGACGAAACAAGTCTTTGGTCCTGGATTGAGGGGGAAGGGAGGGAGAGTAGAGATAGCCAGATATAAGCTTATTTCCTGCCATCTCTACTCTTCTCTCTACTCTCCCTCTCTCCCTCAATCTAAATAGACCTCAATCTAAATAGACAATTATAATTTATGAGGTTGATTCATATTCTTAAGAACAACTAGGACTCAAATTCCTTTCTTTCTCCTGTCATTGTAACAATTTTCAAAGAAGAGACGTCTTATTATAATCTCCGTAATCTTTTCATAGACTTTAAAATATATATATATATATATCTCTAGAACGTCCACACCAAATCTATAGGTACTATTTGATTGTACAAATAGGTGGAACACATGTCATAAGCGCGGACCAAAGATCCATCAAATCCATCAAGATGGCAATTATGCATGCTTTACATCAAGTCTCATCCTTTTTTAACTGGGTGATCTTAATCTTGAAATTATAATTAAATTACTACAGTTAGTCAATGGTTTATTTTTAGCCAGTCGTCCAAGACTACGACCTTATAATTGAGTGCTTCTAGTCTCTTAAATATGGCCTACCAATCAATCATGAGCATCCATTCTTTCGAAAACAACAAAGTGCTAATAATTAATGATTCAAAATGAGAGGTTGTGGGGTCCCACCAGTGCGACGATCGCCGGAGTTGAAAAGATCGGATGACTGGTTGCTATAAGAGAAGCCAACTCCTGCTGGAGCTTCCAAGAACAAGAGGTTGGCCACAGTGTTCCATGAGAACTTGTTGTAGTACAATCCTGAGGCTGTCTTGTTTATTCTAAATGGGCCTATTTCTTCTGATGCACCGTATGCCACAGATGAGCAACCAGGGCCTAATCACAAAACAAGCATCAATAGAGAAAAATAATGTTAGCCACAAAATACGGACAAATTTTATTACATAAGTTTTATAAACCAATTCTTCAACATACCAATTACATAAATGTAATTTAGATCAAGTATTTATTTACTAATTGTTAAAGTAACACCAATCACATGATCCACATTTATTGTTGCTATCTCAATTTGTAAACCTTTAATAGTTACATTGGTAGTAATTTTAGAATTTTTCATAATAGAAAATCATGAAAATGATTTATTTATTTTTCTGGGATAGAGAATTAATGGAGAAAATAGATGAAATCATGATCATATAAATGATAAATTCATCAGGTATATCATTATATGGTCAAATATGCAAGATTCTCGAGATCAAAAAACAAATATGCGAGATTCTCTTTGAGACCCATTAGACTGTTATATGAAAACAACAACTCGTTTGGATATTTTTTCATTGTAAGTTGAACTAGTGGAGCTAAAATTGAATAGATATCTTTGAACTGAAAATAAATAAATAAATAAATAAAAATAAATAAAAAGCTACATATTTAAACTGACTTACGTATTTTAGGTCCTGCTAATGGGTGCACTTAAAGTATTTGTCAATAGATCATTTTAAGAAAGTTTTAATACCATTTTCATTAAAAAAAGAATAATCCTACAGTCATAAACTATTTTACAACATCTTTACAAATTATTGATGTGACAAATTCTTATTAGTAATATGGGTTCACTATTAGCATCACATTTATGTTTACCAATAATTATTTGAAAATTACTAAAACTACATCAGTTATTTGTAAAAATGTTGTAAAATAGTTTGTATCTGTAACATTACTCTAAAAAAAATATAAAAATTGTAAAAAAAATTACTTTTTTCCTTTGCCATAAAAAACTTCAATAAATAGTTTTTTTTTATTATTTTATTTTATACAAGATAGAAATTATATTCTAACATAATCTAAGTATATGTGTAAATCTCATTCCTAGTTACTTGAACTTCGTTCTTTACCCCTCACCCTCTACAAGTACTTATACTTATAGAATGACTATCATGCCAAGAATTCGCGGTGTCAATAAATAGTTTTTAAACAAATACCTTTAAAGTAACCGTTAACTTTTTCGTAGTATTTTTAACATTTATACTTCGTTAATGTAATCATCTTGGGTTTTGCTACTTTAGTTTAGTGGGGGCTGTAGCTATAGAAGACTTCAAGTTCTGCTAATTTTAGCTATGCATTATTGATGGTGCACCAATACAGAACTGTGCAGCGTTTGTGACAATTAATGAGGTCCGTTTTTGGTTGTTTTCAAGCATTGAATGGTTCTGTTCACTTCCATACCAGTTACGAGAGAGATGGTTATCTTATATGCATCTAAATATATTCATCTCTTTACTGTGGGGTCTATAGTCTATAGACACTATACACATTATATAAAGAATATGATGCATGTATATATATATATATATATAAAAGATGCATAAGATAATTACTGATGAGAGAGAGACCTTACGTTTTTGTTTGGATTTTAGTGTAATGGGTTTCTTTGGCTTAATTATGTATTGGAAACTTGGAAGATAGGCCGTGTATAGGTTTGAATGGCAGTAGTCAGGTCACCATTCCTAGCCATTGGTAGGCCATTGATGTGGGCTCTCTTTATTTTTCAGTACTTGTCCATTCGAATTTTACTCTAAAAATCAAAGATACCTATAGCAAATTAAAATTATCCGTCACTACACATAATACAAAAAGGGTCTCTTGTCCTACGACTCAAGGGGTTTCTTGTCCACCAAAAGATAATAATTTTTTTTTTTTTTATAAAGAAAAGGAAAAAGGTGACCCTCCAAATGTAAACAATAGTATTTCCTAGCAAAATTTTTAATTTTTTTTATAGAAACATAATGAAGCCCAACTAAAAGAATTTTTCTGCATAGCTTATTATTATGTCGGCAACGTGAGAAATAAGTGGTTTCTAGCACATATATATTATGTGAAACACATTTGAGCAAAGACTAACAAAGAAGGAACAATGGAGAATCATATCACTAAAGGCAATATAACAGTGACACTAAACAGCTTCTGATTTCTTCTCTAAACCATCTAAAGAGTATAGTACAAGTGACATAAATTTTTTTATCATAACCAATAACAAAACCAGACTCTTCGTTTATACTTGCATGCATTTTACATAAACAGTTAAAAATAATAAAACACACGAACTTACACACATATTTATGTACTTGCTGAGAGTGAGAGAGAGAGAGAGAGAGAGTCTAACCTCCATTAAGCCAAATTACCAAGGGTTTTGACAAGGGGTTATGGTCAGCCTCAGTGAGCCAGTAAAAGAGGGCTCTACCAGCAACATGATTTACAGTGACATAGCCTGAGTACTGCTGGAAAGAGACCTTAGGCTGCCCAGGAAGTTGCAATATCCTGTCAGCTTCTTCTTCTTCTTCGTTTATAGTAACATGACTTGCACAAACCAGTGCAACAAGCAAAACTAAGACCATGGAAACTACAAAGATCTGCCTTTTCGCCATGACCATGGCTTTAACAAAGAAGAAGAAGAATAAAAGCAACGAAAGAAAGAAAGAAAGATGTCTTTCTTCCTAGTTGTGTGTGTGTGATAGAAGTAGTGAGTGTGTGTGACTGTGTGTTATTCAGGATGGATTAAATAGAAGAGAGAGAGAGAGAGAGAGAGAGAGTGACGAATGATATCTCTCAATAATAATGATAGGAGCACCCATTACTAACTTGCTTAATAGGACAAGCCATAATTTCTTGGTTCAATTACCAATAAGACCTTTTAACTTTGGTTAAAATTCAATTCCGTACTTTTAACTTTTAATTTAATTCAATTCTATCATGTTATTAGCTTTTGTCAAAATTGAGCTATTAAGGATCATGCACCTCAAAATAATTTAATTTTGTATTGAGCAACATTGAGAATTAACGGTACAATTCTAATAGAGATTGACGAAAAGGTGCAATTTGTAATTTAAAATATTTTTTTGTTAATTAATTAATTAATCGAAGAGTGGATAAAATATGTGAACTTTAATACTTTTTTCCTGTAGAGATATGATATAATTTATAATTTATAATATTAGTTGTACAATAATTACTCTTTGCTATCAAGGTAGCTAGTATATTAACTGATTTCTTTTTATACCTATTTGGGATTTGAATCCAAATTTCTTAATGAAAATATACTTAATCAATTGATTTTATTGTCATTCTTCAAAACTTAACTAACATCATTTTCATTACTTTTTTTTTTTTTTGGAGAAACGACATCATTTTCATTACTTAATCATGTAAGGCTAATCAGCTCATGGGTAAAAGGGGGAAAATAAGCATATTTATTTTTGTTAATCAATTAATTGAGAGTACAATAAGTGTTTTTTTATTTATTATTATTTAGAAATCAGAGAGTACAATAAGTCAATAAGTGGGTGAAAGATCACAAAAAGTTAAGTCGCAAAGTTAGTAAATAAAAAAGAATACTCATCTTCAACGTAGTTGAGGCACATTTAAAGTCAAGAGACAACCCATGTAATAAATAAATAATTAAAAAAATAAAAATAAAAAACCCTTTAGCCGCATACACCCAGCTAATAATTATTGTCCATTTGTTTTTTTGGGAGGGGTCTACTTCCCTAAGGATATTAGGTCAGTATTGAGTGTATCTATTTACTATAAATAGGGGAATGCTCATATCATGTGACATAAATTCAATTCTATGATATATATATATATATATATATTTTTTTTGATAAGCTATTCTATGATATTTGATTCTTAAAAAATTAAAAAATAAAATTTATGATATTTTTGAAGGGGTAATTTGGTAAGAACCAAGTTTCTCTCCAATGGAGTCACATGGCTTTCTTGAATCAGCCCCTTTAATCCTGCATTAATTCCTCTTGTATTCAAACACTAGACTTTGACTGCCTTTTCCCTCGATTATTGGCTTTATTCTATTCCTCAGGTTTTGGTTTTCTTCTATTTTCCAATTTGTTCCTTTATCTGTTCTGCTTGGATAAGGTTTTAACAAGAGTTGTTTTCATTACACTTTAAAACAAAACAAAAAGTTTATATTGACCACGATATCACGTTTGCTACTTGTATGATTTCTATTTGAGATTCTTTTTTCATTTTGCGGCTTCCAATTATTGTCCTATTAAACATGACGATTTTTAGAGAAACCTGCACCCAAAATTTTTTGTTTGTGTAACAAATATTTTTCATTTTTCTCCTATTTTATCCTTATTTACTATTACGTATTACAAACTAACTTTTCCTTTATTAGTTCTAAGAGTACTTACTTTAGTCCATGCATAATAGTATAAGGGGTAAATTTTGCACATCAACTCCAAAAATCATTCACTTCAATCTGTATTAACTTGTGTAAAATAAGATGCTAGTTTCAGTAATCATGTAAATATGCATGATCACTATTCACATGCAAATCTATTTTTTATTGATACTTCTTTACTAATATAAACAAAGAGAGAGAGTGAGAGATGATCTGAGAGGGTAATAACAAATTGATAATTTTTTTTTGATGAAATATAGTGTAAAATATATAATCTGATATATGTGTTTTTGAAAATTGGTTGTGTACATAAAAGTAAATAAAAATAGGTTCTTATATTAAAATACACATGAATTTTTTGCACGAGACGATTCAAATGTTCTAAGATATATATGGATTTCAATTAACTTACTGATAAAATTTTTTGTTTGATTTGGGGTTCGAACCTTGTTTACGCCAAAAACCGATTAATGTTTCGATCTAACGATAAATAATAATCATCATAGAACAAACAACATCATAAGTTGAAATTGTACTATATCTTAAAAAACAATAATAAAAGACCATGTATATGAATATGATGCCCAAAATTGATGCACATTATATATCTTACGGTGCCCATTAACAACTTTTTGACTTTTTTTGTACAGTTTTTTTTTTTTTTTTTGTCTTTTTTACAGCTTTATGTCATTTTTTCAATGTGGGGCCAACTTTATAGAAAGAACAAAAAAAAATGAAAATAACTTGCAGGATTAGTTTTATATCTTTTTCTTTTGTTTATCTATTTTTTTTTATTAAATGTGATCCACCTTAGTACAACCTTAACAAGCACCAGTGCAGTGCTTGTTAACATTTGTCATTTTTTTATTAGAAGGGTTTTTGCTGGTAGATAAGTCAATAGCATATTCAACTAGTAACAAACAAGTACTTGTACAATATGTTATTGGTTTTTTCCCCAAAAAATGTTTGGAAACATGCTTAACATCAGCAAAAATATTTTTATTAGATAAAGGGGCTTTTCCTAGTTCTCTTTTCGTGCACGCGAGGAGGGGGGTTTCAATGATTTCCAAAAATAACATGGTTAGTGTGGTCATGGTGATGATGGCCATGATGATGGCTCTCTTGGACTGGTATTGCTCTAACAAAAATTGTGAATCTCATGCTCCAACCCCCTCTATTTTATTCTTTACACCTTTATTTATTTTCTAATTATTCTTTACATCTTTCAATTCATCTATATATGTTTCACCAAACTTCCAACATAGGTCTCACATTTTTTATTTAGTAAAAAAGATAAGGGGATCAGCCAACAGCCAATGAATCTGCTATATCTTATTTGACATAACCATAATAACTCTCTAACCCTTTTGATTGCACTCATATGCAGTAACCTTTTTGGCAAACTTGAAATGGCAAATGGCCAAAATGGTCATATACTACTGTTTGAGAAAATATGTATGGATCTCTCACTCTTTGTGAAATATTTAGCAATCTACTATTTTTTTGAAACTTAGGTTTGTGAAACTCGAATTCTTTGAAAAAATAGCCTTCAAAATTTCCGTGCTATTTTTTTATAGAACTCGAGTACCATGGAAAACTCAAGTTTCCATTTAGTGATAGATCCTTACATATTTCAGAAACAGTGATAAATTGCAAAATATTTTAAAAAACAGTGTTATTTGGCTATTTTGGCCTTTAGAAAATTGTATTATATATTAGTATTTCTAACATTGTTTCCGAGATTACTTGTCATACATATGCATATCCTAATGCTATAGAAAAGATAAATAAAAAGAAGTCAAGAATTTTTTTAATTCTGTGCTAATTATTGATCTCCTTTATGGAAAATCAATATTCAAATCTCCATTCCCTCACTTTTCGTAACAATTTATAAATAAATAAAAATGCTAGAAAAGAATGAAGCATTAGTGTGGTTTAACACACTGCCCAAAATGGAAATTAACCTATTTGTTTTGTTCTTGTTCTTGTTCCTTTCTTTTATATTTAGATAATATCAATTCAAAAAAAAAAAAAATTGGATAGTATGAATTAGTTTTTTGACATCACAAGTGGGACATTGGTTCTTACTTCTTAAAAACATTAAAAAAAAAAAAGTAGCATGGCAAAATTTTCATTGAAATGGTATTATTCGTACCTGATACTGTGATATGAAAGAAAAAGCTCAAAGATTTAAAAAAAAAAAAAAAAAACTGGTAAAAATATAAAGATATTGTGTATGGAAAGTCACAGTTTTTAATAGACAAAATATTATATGACAAAAGATGTCGTATGTATCAAAAGGGAAATACCCTTTTTTTTAGGTAGCGTCAAGTGGGACATATATGGTAGTAATTGTACGCAGTTACGTTTACCAAAAAAAAAAAAAAAATGGTACGCAGTTACGCAAAGCAATGAATCTAGTTCAGGCCAGAACAGAAGAGAAATGTGAAGATCTGCTAAGATGTACATTGCAATTATTATAAAAGTTTGTATAAGCTAGATATGGTGGATAAAAACAAAGATATAATGAATACTTGTATATAGTGGTAGACTGGGTGGAGATTCGGAGAAGAAGACGAGAAAGTAATTATGGTATTTATGACATTATGGTAAAGCATAGAAAAGCAAAGCAGAGAGTAGTTGAAACTGCAGCATAGCCAAAAAGTGTGGTTGGTTCGAAGTCAAAAAAAAAAAAAACAATGGATGAGGGGCCTTGGATTAAGGCCTATAACACTGTACCACTGGCATTTAATGAAGATGGAGCGAGAAGAACAATAAAATACAGAGAAAAAATGTGTTTGAGTCGCTTTCAAATAGTCAATGCTAGCTTCACTCTTTATAAACCTGCATGTACGTACCTTGAAATGCTCATGTGTAAGACCGTATCTTTATACTATTTTATAATATATTCTCTTTTTAACTAAAATAATAATAATATTTAAAAAAAAAATCCATTTTTTCATTTAGGGCACCTCACATAAAAACATACTTGTCTAAGACCCAAAAAAAAAAAAAAAAAAAAAAATCCCCATGAAACTTAACCTTTATTATGGTTATGAATTCCAAGGTAATAACAGATAGAATTGGTCTAGTGATTCGTTTTTTTTTTTTTTTTTTTTTTGACAATCTGGTCAAGTGATTCTTAAATCATGATAAGATCTTGAGTGCATCTCGTAGCCACTTATAAAAAATTTGGTTAGAACGGTATCCAGTGCATTAATACACTAGACAAGTTAAGATGTAAATTCGTTTTTTATCTGAACATGTCTAGTGCACTAATACACTAGATACAAGCTGTGTTTTAAATAACTTATTATTTATGTACTTTACACATATTTGAAAAATAGCCAAATACTCGAAAAGTCTAGACACCAAGAAATTAAAAAATTAAAATAAAAATAAAAATAGTAACGTTGGAAATGGAATGTAATGATGTAAAGACTTGAATTAAGAAAGCCTGGTGGTAGTGATTAGCTTTTTACATTTAAAGTAGTGGTGGTCTCTTTTGACTCAAATGATTCAAGGAAGCTTCTCGCGCGCTTTGCTTGTAATAATGCCTACTGATCTCTTTCTTCTTACGTTTACTCATTCAAAAAGTTTCTGTGTGAGGACCTGAAAGTATCTATCAGACTCAGATCCACAGTTTCTTAGAGATCATGTAGCCGTGAATAATGGTTATTCTGCTAAGCATACGTGCCATTGTTAGGCCCTCACGTCACTGTCCAATCGATGCATTCGAACAACGTTGACCATATGGCTTTGAGATCAAATTCGGGGACCATGCAAATTTAAATCTTCTGCTTAATTTGCTTATTTTATTCGCATGCTTTTTGCAGCTCAATCTCGTGTGAAGGAATTGCCTGGAAGTCTATACCATACAGAGGACGCAGCCATATATATATATATATAGAATTGATGATCCAATAGAATTACAGAAGTCTTCATTTCTTGGTTTTTCAACGAAAATGGTTAGGTTTTTCCCAGTAACAAAAGCCATTATGTTTTGCTGATTTTCGTTAATATATATATATATATATATATTTTCCCCTGAAAGCTCACTAGTGTAAATACTAAAATGAGTTTAGACTCCCAAATTTTAAATTACGATTAGATAGCTTTCAATTTACTCTAAACAATGCAAAATAAGAGTAATAAATGGATAATCAACCAAAACTACTAACTAGTGCATGGATAAACATAATTGACAATTAAGTAAATTAAAGTAAAAGTAGTATGGGAAGAGATGAGCAAATACAAGATAATAACGTGATATGTTATAGAAGAGGAAAATGAAAAATCCGGCAAGAAAACCTCCCCGTGGTCTGACAAGACGAAATGAAATACTAGCAAATCAGTTGGAGTATATGAATATAAATAGACCCTCTAAGCCTAGTTTACCCACTGTACTTAAGTCCTTCAAACTCTAGCTTCTAATGGGCTTCACTGAGTCTTGTCTTTGCTAGCTTCTTGGATCCCGCAATCATTACCAATTGCTTCTACCAAAGATTGGCATGAATCCAGTGCTTCCTAAATGCTCCAAATCAACTCTCTACCTTCTAAATTTGTGTGGATTGTGTTTGGACTAAGTTACTCTAATAGGATAAGGAAATTGAGAGGGATGAAAGTAAAGAAAACTAAGAGAAATGTATGGATGATTTTTGGTTTGCAATTTCTTACTCTCTAATGTGTTTCTAGGGTTTTCTCTCTAAAACTTTTTTTTACAATTTTGTAGGCAATATGGACTTTTATAGTGTGGGTAAAGAAAGAAAGGAAACATAATAAAAAAGCTGTTAGTGGCCTTTCGAGAGTAAGTCGTGAGTCAGCCAAGTCGTGAGATGCCTCTGACACTTGAGTCGTTTGAACTTTCAACTTGTGCTCCTCACATGGCTTTTTGTGGGGTGCAGCAGTCGTGAGCCAAACGCAAAATCCTTATTCTTCATAGTTCTTCACCAAATTAAACACTATACCCATTATATTTAATTCCGAAAAACACAGGTAAATGGTTGAATGAATTACAATCAAATTTGACACAGAATTAATGTCAACATATAAGAATTGAAAACCACAACTTTACACTTCTAACAGTTTTTTTTTTTTTAAATGTTAGGATATTTTAAATATTATATACAAAATTTTTCTTTATAAATAACATAAATCAAGATTTAAAAGAATAATAATACCATAGACTACTGTTGTTTTCTAATATCATAGTCTACCATGATTAAAGGGTTATTATGCTAAGGTCACATTAACGGATGCCCTTAAAGTAATTGTTAATAAACCATATTAGAAAAGATTTGACATTATTTTCATGAGAAATATAAAACCATATTAGAAAATATTTGACACTACTTTCATGGGAAATATAAAAAATTGTCAAAAAAATTAATCGTTTTATCATTTTCTCATAAAATATTTATAAAAATATTTCATAATTCAATGTCCTTAAGGTATCAGTTAACATTTCTCATTATACCATATAAACCTACAGTATTTTTATTATCTTATATGTACCCGGTATTAACTAGATTCATTGTTATCAATTCAAAAAAAAAAAAAAATTTATTATATACAACTCAAAATAGAAAAGATAAAACCATTAAGTGCTTATCAAGTCAATCTACATTATTTCCCTTGCATCTGCTTTCTCTCTCTACATCATTTTATTTTTATTCTTTCTATTTTAGCATGTTATCAAAGTTACCATCTCTATTTCTCATCAACTTTGCCACGGCTTTCACTACTATCATCAAAGTCCAAATTGAAGGTCTAAATCCATGGAAATCCCATCAATATTTAGACTCTTCAATTCTACATCAAAGTCCTATCAAAATTTTTGTTTCAGCATCACACAAACAATCAAGTATTGTCTTAGTCTCGATCATCCACTTCCTTGTGACTGCACTTATTAATTCCTACTGAAGACTTGTGCCCTCCAGGTGTCTCACATGTGTTTAAAGCCCTCACGTGCAGCACTTATAGTTAATTTTTATAAGACTCATTCGACATAATATGTGTCACTGCAACAAACGTGGATTATAGTGATGAAATCTAGTGAAGAAAAATAATTGTCTCTAAATAATAATATTAAGTGAAGAAATGAAATATTTGTTAACAAATACTATAAAAATTTTAAAGATTGTGACTGTGCGCGCCCGATACCGAAACCCGTTGGACTGGGCCTCACTTGGGCTCACAACTTACTTGTATAGTGGGTTTGGATTTCCCACACTGGGTCGTTCTTCCCGCTAAGACCTAAGGCCCTTTCTTTTCTTTCCTCGTGGGTCTAAGTCACCTTCTCTTTTTGCTCACTCTTTTCATACACTCTCCTTACTGCGCGCCATTTTTTCCAACCCCCCTCTTCTCCAAACTTCCTGCATTTATAGGCCATAGTTTAGTGGAGAGGTCATAATTACTTGCCAACGAGTGCAACCGGCAGTCCACTATTATCGATCGTAAGTGGGTGGTCAGGTAGGAGTGGGAAATTGTGAGGGTGGCGTTGGAACTTGGTTCCTGCCTCCACGGTAGTCCTCAGGAGCGGTGGCTCTCCGGGGCGCGGCCGGGTAGGTACAGTGCGGGTCTTCCCGTGAGTCAAATATCTATTACTCCATGGAAAGGTGTTGCCGAGAAACGATGAAGAAGCAAGGCTCGGGCTTGCAGTACGCGTGGCCCGGGGGTGGGCTGCCGGGTATAAGGGGATTGGCCTCATGGGCCATATACCCAGGCCAGGGTCCAAGGCCCAATGTAGGATACGACGCGGGGGCCATACAATAGCCCCCCCTTGATTCGCTCCCCATTCTCGGGGGTGAATCAAGGGTCGTAGGGGGTAGATACCCGTCTGGGAAGTCGAAGGGTCGTTGCTCGGTCGTGGATGGGGACATTAATGCGTCTCAAAAGACGCGATTGGAGTCGACTGACGACCTGTCCGTCATTATTACTTGACGGTTCGTGAACCGAGGCGTTATGCGAGGTCGATTTCCGTGAAAGCATGCAGGTCCCGGGCAGAGAGGATGCCGCAGCCAGACTCTGCGCCACGCGCCACCATACCTCTGTCCCATACTCGGGCGCTGGCTGTAGACGGAAGAGGCTCGCCGCCGAGTTGGAAGGTGGCCTGCCATGCCGCTGGAGCACGGGAAGTAGACGCCAGGTCGATCCCGGTTTGCGCCACCGGTTCCCGGATGACAATACTGGCCGCAGGTCGCGGGGGCACGTTGCCCGAGCCCGTCTGAGTTTGGTCTGTTGTGCGCGGCCTTTTTCGAACTCGGGTCGGTGAGGCAGCGGGAGGCGAAGCATCATGGCCGGGTGTCTGTTGTTGCTGCACGGTTGGGCGGGCACTGGGGACAAAGCGGTCTAGCTTCATCTTCCTCCTGGCCACCATGGCGTAGCCTTGATCGGATCCTGTTTCGGAAGAGTCAGTCGGTTCCGCGGCAGCACACTCCCCTTCCCGAACAGATGCTGGGGCCTACGGGTCTCTCGGGCTGCGCAGGAGTTTCTTGCTGGATCTGCTCGTGGGCACGTCTCCTATGCTCGGCGGATACGCGCTCGGCTGAATCGTCGCGAATTGGCTGTCGCTCGTCTGAACAGATGTACCGGGGACCGAGATCACGCGCCTCGCCTACAGTTAGCCTTGGGGGGAGGAAGTTTGCGTGCCGGACGTCTATATACGAGATGAGAGGACTATCAACTAGCAGGGCTTGGCTGAACGGCTGCCAAGTTAAGTAGACGGGATTGACTCTGAGGATGAGATGGGACGCTCGGAGTTGCCCGTCCGTATGTACGAAGATTTCCGACCTGAGCAAGAAGTTCAGATCCCGAACATGTACTACTCTGATGTCCGGCTTGAATCTTTTGGTCTCTGCACAGAAAATAAGGGTTAACATTCACATAACCGGACCGAAGTGAAGAAATCAAAGAAAATAAAGGTTTGTCACCGACCAACGTTGCGCAGAGTATCTCCTCGGCAAACCAATTGCCGCTCACCCGAACGAAATCTTTTGCCGAGTTACGGTTCGAATCTGGTAGGCATGAAATAAGCCGTACCCGCGCATCCCTAGTCTTTAAGTAATAGTCAGACTCGACATTGCCGCACAGACTATACATCTGATTAATGTCGTGGTGGTTTAGTTGCAACCCGTACAACTGGTTCAACCTACTCACACAACTCACCACCCGGTAAAAGTTGGGAGGGAGTTGGTCGGGACAAAGGCCGTAAAATCTAAGGGTACTAAGAATCAGAGGGTCGACCGGGAACCTAACCCCACCCTCTAAGATGGCCATCAAGGGAAAGAACACCGTGTTCTCACCACGGCGCCTCTGGATGTCAATATCACCCATATTGCAATAGGCAATGTCTACATCGTTAGGAACGTTATAGGCCTCCCTAAATCTAGCCAAAGCATGCTCGGTTAAAAGGAGGTGAGAGTAACTCATTTTTCAAAATGAGTGTTTTTCAAAGAAAATTGAGAAAAGAAATTCTATAAATACCAAAGAATCGATTGAACTGGCTAAACAGAAAAATGAGAAGAAGGAGAGGAACTTACTGAGGGCTCTAAGGAGGAAGTGTGTTCTGGGCCAGGGAAAGAACCACGAAGGAGGGATGCTCGGCAGAGTGAAATATTCTAAAATGAGGAATGCAAAAGTGAGAACCAGAGACTAGAGGGACTATTTATAAGCATGGAGAGTGAAATGGGAAGCATTAAATGATCCCCTGGCGGGAAAACACGCGGACCGCCGCCTCAACTGCCACA